>NC_133329.1:64654513-64792013 GCF_042186555.1 Aquarana catesbeiana
CTTTGCCTCTCTCTCTCTCTCTTTCCCCCTCTCTCCCCCCCTCTCTCTCTCCTCTCTCTCCCCCTCACTCTCTTTCTCTCTTCCTCTCAAATTCAAATAAGCTTTATTGGCAGACCTCTCTCTCTCCTCCCTCTCTCTCTCCCCGTCTCTATATTTCGCTATCTCTCTCCATCTCTCTCTCCCTCTCTCTCCCTCCCTCTGCCTCCTCTCTCTCTTTCCTTTCCCTCTCTCTCTCTCTTTCTCTCTCTCTCCCCCTCTCCCCTTCCCTCTCTCTCTCTTTCCTCTCTCTCTTCCTCTCTCTCTCTCTCCCTCCTCCACTCTCTCTACCTCTCTCTCTTCCCTCTCACTCTCCCCCCTCTCCTCTCTCCTCTCTCTCTTCCTCTCAAATTCAAATAAGCTTTATTGGCAGGACCTCTCTCTCTCCTCCCTCTCTCTCTCCCATCTCTATATTTTGCTATCTCTCTCTCCATCTCTCTCTCCCTCTCTCCCCCCCTCTCTCTTCCCCTCTCTCTCTCCCCCCTCTCTCCCTTCCCCCTTCTCTCTCTTTCCCTATCTCTCTCTCCATATTTCTCTCTCTCTCCCTCCTCTCTCTCTTTCCCTCTCTCTCTTTTTCCCTCTCTCTCTCCCCCCTCTCTCTATCTCCTCTCTCCCCCTTGCTCTCTTTCTCTCTTCCTCTCAAATTCAAATAAGCCTTTATTGCAGGACCTCTCTCTTTCCTCACTCTCCTCTCTCCCGTCTCTATATTTCGCTATCTCTCTCTCCATCTCTCTTTCCCTCTCCTTCCCCTCCTCCCTCCTCTCTCTCTCCCTCCGCCTCTCCCCTCTCTCTCTCTCTCTCTCCTCTCTCTCTCTCCTCCCCACCTCTCTACCCCTCTCTCCCCCTCGTCTCTCTCTCTTTCTCTCTCCCCCTCTCTCTTTCCCACCTCTCTCTCCATCTCTCTCTCTCCTCCTCTCTCTCTCTCACTCATTCCCTACTCTTCTCTCTCTCCCCACCCTCCCTCTCTCTCTCTCTCTCTTCTCTACCTCTCATCCCACTCTCTCTTCCCTACCTCTCTATCCACTCTCTCTCCCACCCTCCTCCCCTCATTCCTCCCTCATTCCCACTCTCCTCTCTCTCCCCCTCCCTCCTCTCTCTCTCTCCCCCTCGCGCTCTCTCTCATCCTCACTCTCCCCCCTCTACTTCCCAATCTCACTCTCTCTCTCACTCTTCCCTCTCCCACTCTCTCTCCCAATCCCCCTCTCTCTCTTCTCTCCCTCTTTCTCTCCCTCTCCCCCCTCTCTCCCCCCTCTCTCCCTCTCTCTCTCCCCTCTCTCTCTTCCTCTCTCTCTCCCCCCTCTTTCTCCCCCTCTCTTCCCCCCTTGCTCTCTCTCTCTTCCTCCTCTTTCTCTCTCTCTCCCCCTCTCTCTCTCCCTCTCTCTTTCCTATCTCTCCATCTTTCTCTCTCTCTTCCTTCCTCTCCCATTCCCTATTCCCCCTCTCTCTTTCCCTCTCTGTCTCCCCATCTCTCTCTCCTCCTCTTTCTCTTCCTCTCTCTCTCTCTCTCTCTCTCTCTCTCCTCTCTCTCTCTCTCTCTTCCCTACCTCTCTCACCCCCTCTCTCTCTGTTTCCCTATCTCTCTCTCCCTCTCTCCCTCTTTCCCTATCTCTCCCTCCATCGCTCTCTCTCTCCTCTCTCTCTCTCCCCCTTGCTCTCTCTCCCTCTCTCCATCTCTCTCTCCCTCTCTCTCTTCCCCCTCTCTCTCCCCCTCGCTCTCTCTCTCTCTCTCTCTCCCTCTCTCTTTCCCTCTCTCTCTCTTTCCCTCTCTCTTTCTCTCCCTCTCACCCTTTCTCTTTGCCTATCTCTCTCTCCATCTTTTTCTCTCTCTCCCTCCCTCTCTCTCTTTCCCTTTCTCTCTCTTTCCCTCTCTCTCTCCCCCCCTCTCTCACTCCTCTCTCTCCCCTCGCTCTCTTTCTCTCTCCATCTCTCTCTCCCTCCCTCCCTCTCTCTTCCTCTCTCTCTCTCCCCCTCTCTCCCTTCCCCTCTCTCTCTTCCTCTCTCTCTCTCCCTCCCCTCTCTCTCTACCTCTCTCTCTTCCCCCTCTCTCTCCCCCCTCTCTCTCTCCTCTCTCTCTTCCTCTCAAATTCAAAAAAATCTTTATTGGCAGGACCTCTCTCTCTCCTCCCTCTCTCTCTCCCCATCTCTATATTTTGCTATCTCTCTCTCCATCTCTCTCTCCCTCTCTCTCCCCCTCTCTCTTCCTCTCTCTCTCCCTCTCCCCCTCTCTCCCTCCACCCTCTCTCTTTCCCTATCTCTCTCTCCATCTTTCTCTCTCTCTCCCTCCCTCTCTCTCTTTCCCTCTCTCTCTCTTTCCCTCTCTCTCTCTCCCCCCTCTCTCTCTCTCCTCTCCTCTCCCCTTGCTCTCTTTCTCTCTTCCTCTCAAATTCAAATAAGCTTTATTGGCAGGACCTCTCTCTCTCCTCCCTCTCTCTCCCTCCCTCTGCCTCCTCTCTCTCTTTTCCTTCTCCTCTCTCTCTCTCTTCCCCTCTCTCTCTCTCTTCCTCTCTCTCTCTCTCTCCCTCCCCCATCTCTACCCCTCTCTCTCCCCCTCGGTCTCTCTCTCTTTCTCACTCTCTCCCCCTCTCTCTTTCCCTACCTGCTCTCTCCATCTCTCTCTCTCCCTCCCTCTCTCTTCCTCTCTCTCATTCCTCTCTCTTCCTCTCTCTCTCTCTCCCTCCCTCCCTCGCTCTCTCTCTCTTTCTCTTCCCCTCTCTCTTTCCCTACCTCTCTCTCCATCTCTCTCTCTCTTCCTCTCTCTCATTCCCTCTCTCTCCTCTCTCTCTCTCTCCCTCCCTCCTCTCTCTCTCTCCCCCTCGTGCGCTCTCTCTCTTCCTCTCCCTCTCTCCCCCTCTATCTTTCCCTATCTCTCTCTCTTTCTATCTCCCTTTCCCCCTCTCTCTCTTCCTCTCCCTCTTTCTCTCCTCTCCCCCCCCTCTCTCCCCCCCCTCTCTTCCTCTCTCTCCCCCCCTCTCTCTCTTCCTCTTTCTCTCCCCCCTCTTTCTCCCCCCTCTCTTCCCCCTTGCTCTCTCTCTCTTCCTCTCTCTTTCTCTCTCTCTCCCCTCTCTCTCTCTGCCCTCTCTCTTTCCCTATCTCTCCATCTTTCTCTCTCTCTTCCTTCCCTCTCCCATTTCCTATTCCCCCTCTCTCTTTCCCTCTCTGTCTCCCTATCTCTCTCTCCTCCTCTTTCTCTTTCTCTCTCTCTCTCTCCTCTCTCCCTTCTCTCTCTCTCTCTCACTCTTTCCCTACCTCTCTCACCCCCTCTCTCTCCCTCTCCTCTCTCTGTACCCTATCTCTCCCCCCCCTCTCTCTCTCTTTCCCCTATCTCTCCCTCCATAGCTCTCTCTCTCCTTCTCTCTCTCTCCCCCCTTGCTCTCTCTCCCTCTCTCTCTCTCTCTCTCTCTCTCCATCTCTCTCTTCCTCTCTCTCTTCCCCCCTCTCTCTCCCCCTCGCTCTCTCTCTCTCTCTTCCTCTCTCTCTCTCCCTCTCACCCCTTTCTTTTTGCCTATCTCTCTCTCCATCTTTCTCTCTCTCTCCCTCCCTCTCTCTCTTTCCCTCTCTCTCTCTTTCCCTCTCTCTCTCCCCCCTCTCTCTCTCCTCTCTCTCCCCCTCGCTCTCTTTCTCTCTTCCTCTCAAATTTAAATAAGCTTTATTGGCAGGACCTCTCTCTCTCCTCCCTCTCTCTCTCCCCGTCTCTATATTTCGCTATCTCTCTCTCCATCTCTCTCTCCCTCCCTCTCTCTTCCTCTCTCTCTCTCCCCCTCTCTCCCTTCCCTCTCTCTCTCTCCCTCCCCCCTCTCTCTCTACCTCCCTTGATGGTGTGTCAAGCTTGCAGGCAACAGCATTTGGTGAAAATTGTGTTTTTGGCGTTATAAACGGAAACACACATAAACGCCAGTAGGCTACAGTCCTGAACGTGATTTATCTGCTTTCAGGAAAATGCCAGTAACCTCAACTGCCTCTAAACTCCTATAAAGGACTGAGTGTACATGGGGCTGCTGAAAAAAATGCCCAACTGTTCTTAAATGTCTGGTATGAATCTTTAGGGGAAACTCCACACAAAATGTTAAAAAAAAAAACGGCATGGGTTCCTCCTCAAAGAGCATACCAGGCCCTTCTGTCTGGTATGGATTTTAAGGGGAACCCCCACTCGGAAAAAACAGCGTGGGGTCCCCCTCAGAATCCATACCAGACCCTTATCTGAGCACACAGCCTGGCAGGTCAGGAAAGGGGGTGGGGATAAGCGAGCGCCCCCCTTCTCCTTAACCGTACCAGGCCACATGCTCTAAACATGGGGGGTGGGTGCTTTGGGGCAGGGGGGACCTCCGCCCCCCCAAAGCACCTTGTCCCCATGTTGATGAGGACAAAAGCTCTTCCTGACAACCCTGGCCATTGGTTGTTAGGGTCTGCGGGCGGGGAGCTTATCGGAATCTGGTAGCTCCCTTTAACAAGGGGCCCCCAGATCCCATCCCCCCACCCTATGTGAATGAGTATTGGGTACATTGTGCCCCTACCCATTCACCTAAAAAAAAGTGTCAATAAATAAAACACAGTACACAGGTTTTTAAAGTAATTTATTAAACAGCTCCAGCGTCTCTTCCGACTTACTCTCCCCCTCTTCGTCTCTTCTGTCTCTTCCGCTGATGTCTTCTGCCTCTGCCAGTTCTTCTCCCCTCTCCGGGTCTTCTCTGCTCTCTCTTCAGTTCTTCTCCCTCTATCCGCTGTCTTTTGCCTCTGCCCGGTCTTCTCCGCTCTCTTCTCCTTCTGTTCTTCTTCAGATGTTGACTCTACGCTCTCTCCCGCTCTAATGCAGGGTGCACGGTGTGCCACTACTTATAGTGGCATGGGACGGGGTCACCAGAGGCCCACCCCTTATGACATCACAGCCCATCATGCCCCGGGTGGTGATGTCATAAGGGGCGGGGCCTCCGAATGACATCACCCGATGATCCCGCCCCATGCCAATATAAGTAGGGGCACACCGCGCACCCAGGATTAGAGAGGGAGAGAGCGTCAACATCAGAAGAAGAACAGAGGGAGAAGACAGCGGAGAAGACCCAGCAAAAGAGTGAGAAGACAGAGGGAGAAGAACCAGAGAGAGAGCGGAGAAGACCCAGAGAGGGGAGAAGAAGAGGCACTTGTCCTCATCGACATGGGGACAAGGTGCTTTGGGGTGCGGGGCACAGGGCCCCCCCTGCCTCAAAGCACCCACCCCCCCATGTTGAGGGCATGTGGCTTGGTACGGTTCAGGAGGGGGGGGGGGCGCTCGCTCATCCCCACCCCCTTTCCTGACCTGCCAGGCTGTGTGCTCGGACAAGGGTCTGGTATGGATTTTGGGGGCCCCACGCAATTTTTTCGGCGTGGGGGTTCCCCTTATAATCCATATTAGACTGAAGGGCCTGGTATGTTCTTAAAGCTATGCCGTTTTTTTTCTTTTTTTTAATTTGGCGTGGAGTTCCCCTTTAAGATCATCAGAGCACAAGTCACATGCCAAAGTCGGATCAGTTAAAGCGGTGTTCCAGCCGCGATTTTTTTTTTAAAGTCAGCAGCTACAAACACTGTAGCTGCTGACTTTTAATAAGGACACTTACCTGTCCAGGAAGCCCGCGTTATCGGCCCCCCGAGGCCAATCCGTCCATCGCCATCTTAACAAAGTGAAACAGGCAGTGGAGCCTTGTGGCTTCACTGCCCGTTTCCTATTGCGCATGTGCGAGTTGCGCGGCGCTTTGTGAATGGCTCTGTCGATTTCTGGGACACACACAGGTCCCAGAAGACAACGGGGAAGCTCGCCAAAGAGGAGGAAGTGACAGAACAGCGCCGCGGAATAGGAAGAGGCAGATTAGGAAGACTGCCTAGCAACAGGCATTTCTGGTAAGTAAAATTTTTTTTTTCAAATGTTTTTTTATAGATTTTTTGGAGAATGTTAATGTAATTTTTTATTTTAGGGTGGACCTCCACTTTAAGACGGCAATCCAAATTTGATCCGACTTCAGTGATATTCATTGGGCTGAAGTAGGATCAAAATCGGACCAAAGTAGAGCAGGGTGCATTTTTAAAGTTGGGCTCTCATAGGGAAACATTGATTTTCACACATCATGTGACATGAGCTCCCAATGTCGGAGCGTTTTTGTCGTACCAGTGCGAACCTGGCCTTAGACTCATTTTACTTATGCCTTTAAACGTTGCTCTGAAATACAAATCCTAAATGCCACAATACAGAGCCGCGTTCATAAAAAAAAGAAAAAAAGAGAAAAAAAAGCATCTAAAAGTGTTTTTTTTTTCTGCCCGTGTGTGTGAGGCACACGATAAAATCTCTCAGTAGACACAGTTCTGTGTATACAGGCTTGTCTTCATTGTTTGAAGACATCTCTTCTCCCTCCTTCATGTTCCTGAATGGTGGCTGTGACTGTCCTCCTCATCCCTCCTTCCTGACTTTATAGTAATGGTTGCAAAAATGAAAGTGAAAATAAGAAACGATCCTTGGACTTCTACACTATGTCCAAATCCCAGAAAATGTCCGGCGTGAAGGCTTTGCTCCTGATCCTCCTATGGCAGATGTGTGAGTAGAATCTTTATTATATATTATATATATATATATATATATGCTATAGGGGGTCAGCGTCAGGTGCACTGTACCTGATCAGGTGCTGAAAAATAAATACGATGAGTATGACAAGACTCATTAATTTCACTTTGCCCCGGGTTATCTATCAGAACTTGTTTTATGTAGAACATTGTATAGTAAAACAGGTTTTCACAGCTTTCTGATTTCTTCAGAGTCATGCCTGTACACACGATCGGACATTTTGACAACAAAATCCATGGATTTTTTTCGGCGGATGTTGGCTCAAACTTGTCTTGCACACACACAAATCTTGTCGGAAATTCCAAACGTCAAGAACGCGGTGACGTACAACAGGTATGACGAGCCGAGAAAAATTAAGTTCAATAGCCAGTGCAGCTCTTCTGCTTGATTCCGAGCATGCGTGGAACTTTGTGAGTCGGAATTGTGTACACACAATCGGAATTTAGGACAACAAATTTTGTTGTCGGAAAATTTGAGATCCAGATCTCAAATTTTGTGTGACGGAAATTCCGATGGAAAATGTCCGATGGAGCCTACACACACTACAACAAGCTCCCATCGAACATTTTCAATGGGAAAATCCGACCGTGTGTACAGGGCATTAGAAGGACACGACCTCCCATTCTGGACATCCTGGGAGTTGTAATCACTCAGCGGTTTTTACATCTTTCTTATCTCATTTTTGGGTGGGCACAGTGGTTTAGTAGGTAGCACCAACTGTCCCTGATTTCGAGGGACTGTCTCTGATTTAAAACAATGTCCCTCTGTCCCTCTTTCCTCCTCATTTGTCCCTCATTTTGGTCTGATCTGTATAGTTGTATATAAAATGCACTTTTTATCTTTCAAAAAGTGTTTTTTCCAGTGCTAAATCTTTCATCTGATTTCTAAATTGCTGCATTTGTAAATTTCAATTGATCAAGCTGCATTGATGGGCAATTGTGAGGCTGTAGATGGGCATTGATCAGGCTGCATTGATGGGCAATTGTGAGGCTGTAGATGGGCATTGATCATTGATGGGCAATTGTGAGGCTGCAGATGGGCATTGATCAAGCTGCATTGATGGGCAATTGTGAGGCTGTAGATGGGCATTGATCAGGCTGCATTGATGGGCAAGTGTGAGGCCGCAGATGGGCATTGATCAGGCTGCATTGATGGGCAAGTGTGAGGCCACAGATGGGCATTGATCAGGCTGCATTGATGGGCAATTGTGAGGCTGTAGATGTTCATTGATCAAGCTGCATTGATGGGCAATTGTGAGGCCGCAGATGGGCATTGATCAGGCTGCATTGATGGGCAGTTGTGAGGCTGTATATGGGCATTGATCAGGCTGAATTGATGGGCAATTGTGTGGCTGCAGATAGGCAGAGTGCAGAAACACATGTATAGTATCGTTATACTGGGATGACCACGACTGACGTATCAGAGAAATCTTGTGACTGGGATTAGGACTGTGGTCCTGTGTACTTTAATGCTCAGTCCCAGATTTGGACGCTAAGGTAAAAAAGAAAAAGAAAAGTGGTACCAATACTGATAACGGTGCTGATCCTGAGCATTTGCACAAGTATTTTGCACACCATACAAATTGAATGGGCTCAAATCGCACTGCAAAGAATTGAATGCAATTTAAACAGGAATGTGGTGTGATTTCTGCCCAAATCGCATGTGGTTTCCCCCACCGTTAGGGTGTGAACCCAGGCTTGTCATAGTGACTTCAGCCTGGGTTCACACAGTGGAAGTGGAGTGGAATGGACTCCACTGCCTCCATTTGTTTTTAAAAAGCGCTGATTTTTACCTGCTAAATGTAAGTTTTCCAACTTCATTAAAATTTATTTTGTACCCAAACGGAATTACGCTATGTGGCCCTTTCTGTTCTTCCCCCTTTAATTTAATTTACTACATCCATGGACATCTGATCACCGTCCCTTATGAGACACACCTACATAGTATCTTCCACCTTGAGGATAGCCGGGTGTTCCCGTTCCAGCCATCTGAGGGTTCCAGTGTCCATTTCCATTGGTTGTTTACACAACACAAGCCCGTTTGACTTACCGAACATATGTTCTTGTGGGTTCAAACGCTCCGGTAAGCCTCCCAGTTTTCGGTGGTGGTACTTCTCACTTTAGTTATAAATCCTGGTTCACGGTTGGGATATTCACATGTGGTTTCGAACCATATTTTGATTTCACATGAAACTTTGAACCACATTCTGAATATTTTCATTTGGATTTTTCCTTGGACATTCAGCACCATAGGTGTGCGCAGCCTATTGCATTAGGGTGTGCACCCTTAAGCTCAAACACACATGCGTGTGCGGGTGTCTACATATATATGACCCCGGCACATTGATCTCCGTGCCGTCACAGTGAAAGAGAAGAGCATAAACACTTCTCTTATGGCAGAGCCAGTAAGAGGGAGATCTTTCCCCTGTTTCTGCTGCTACACAGAGCGATAACTCTAATGTGCACGGGGTGATTAGGGTGTGCCTGGGCACACCCGGCACACCCTGTGTGCACGCCTATGTTTAGCACTTGTTATAGTGTTCACTATTTTTGTACATGTTTTTTTTTAATCTTTAGTGGTGATTATTTGGGTTCATCACCCTCTGTTTGATACATGTGTTAAGTCACGTTTTTTAAAAGCGCCACACTATTTGTTTTCCTTTGTATTGCTATTTATCTAATTTGCTGTGTTAGCTGCTTTCTCTTAAAGGCAGCGCAAAATTACTTGTTACACCATTCTGTTAACTTTACTGGTTGATTTTTTGTTTTTTTTTAATTCATTACAGTAATTTTTTTCAAAAAATTGCATTTGAAAGACCGCTGCGCATAAAATATTGCAACAACCACCATTTTATTCTCTAGGGTCTCTACTAAAAAAAAATATATACAATGTTTGGGGATTCTAAGTAGTTTTCTAGCAAAAAAAATGATTTTAACTTGAAACCAACAAATGTCAGAAAAAGGTTTAGTGTTTAAGTGGTTAAACTTTCCTCATTTACACACAAAGTCTATTCCTTTGACAAATTGTTACAATGTTCAGGCCTCATGCACAACGGAAGTTAAAATAAGGTTATAAAAACGCCAGTAGCTTTGCAGTCAGTTTTTCAACTTTTTTTAGTGTTATTCCACGTTAGAGTTTTTTTGAAGAAAAAAATGTATTTATTTATTTTTTCAATGGATCAAAAACTTTAAAAAACGCTGGTGAGCGACGTTTTTGAGCGTTTATCGATGTTTAGGCCTCATGCACACTGGACATTAAAATAACGTTATAAAAACGTCAGTAGCTTTGCAGTGAATTTTTCAACTTATTTAAGCATTTTTGCAATATTGTTTTTTAGCGTTCATTAGCGTTTTTTCGCGTTATTGTTTTAGCAGGTTTTTTTTTTTTAAGCAAAAATTTTTTTATTTTTTTATCAATGGATCAAAAACGTTAAAAAAACGCTGGTGAGCGATGTTTTTGAGCGTTTATCAACGTTTATCAGCGTTAGAGCATTTTTACAGCTGAAAAACGTCTCTCAGAACCCAATAGTGTTGGGGTTTTTTTACTGCTCAAAAACGCCACTGTCCAAAACTACTGATAACAGGACTTTCCGACAGAATATGCGCGATCAGAGCTTGTTGTCGGAAATTCCGATCGTGTGTGGGCTCCATCTGACTTTTTCCACCGGAATTAATGACACACAAAGTTTGAGAGCTTGCTATAAAATTTTCCAACAACAAAATCCGTTTGCGTAAATTCCGACCGCGTATGGACAATTCCGACGCACAAAGTGCCACGCATGCTCAGAATAAATTAAGAGATGAAAGCTATTGGTTACTGCCCCGTTTATAGTCCCGACGTACGCGTTTTACGTCACCATGATCAGAACGATCGGATTTTCCTACAACTTTGTGTGACCGTGTGTGTGCAAAACAAGTTTGAGCCAACATCCGTCGGAAAAAATCCTAGGATTTTGTTGTCGGAATGTCAGATCAATGTCCGATCGTGTGTACAGGGCATAAGTGTGCATGGACACATAGGATAACATGATGAAGAGTTTGATGGAGAGTTTAATGACTGTAGAAAAACAGCTGTTGTAAAAAGGTCAAAAAACGTCCAGTGTGCATGAGGCCTTAGGCTCCATGCACACTGGAGCTCAAAAAAGCTTTTTCTGCACGCCAGATTGCTGGCAGAAAACGCTGGTTGAAAAACGCGCTTTTAACATCGTTTTGTACTAAGGTTTATGCACGTTTTTTATCATTAGCATTTATGGGCGTTTTTAATAAAAATACACAGAGGACACTCCAAAAATCCCACAATGCATTCCCAAACTCCCAAAAAGCATTGAAAAAACAGAACGCCGAATGCTAATTAACACGCGTTTATGAGCGTTTATTGGCGTTTGGTGTTTTTTAGCTTTTTTTGTGGTCAGAAAAACAGCACTTTGAACGCGATTTTATGGCATTCAGAGAACAGCCCATAAACTCTACTGCTGATAAAAGCTAGAAAACGTCCATGTGTACATGGACACATAGGATAACATGGAGTGGAGTTTATGAGCTGTTAAAAAAAAATGCCCAAACTACCAAAAACGGTCGTTTATGAGCTCCAGTGTGTATGGAGCCTAAAATCGCGTTCAGGAGTCGTTTTTCTGACCACAAATAAATGGCAAACCCTCATAAGCATTGATAAATGTTGATAAACGCTCAAAAATGTGTCTCGCCAGCATCTTTGATCCATTGAAAAAAAAAATCAAAATTTAAAAAAAAAAAAAAAAAAAAAACGATAAAAAACGCTAAGGTGAAAAAACACTAATAAACGCTATTTCAAAAATGTTCAAAAACATTGAAAGACTCACTGCAAAGCTACTGGCGTTTTTCTAACATTATTTTAACGTCCAGTGTGCATGGAGCCTTCAACTTTTTTCAAAGTTTTTGCAATAGCGTTTTTTAGCGTTTAATAGCCCGTTTTTTAGCGTTTAATAGCTTAGTACTTAGTTTTTTCCTTTTTTGAAGAAAAAAATTATTTTTATTTTTTTTCAATGGATCGAAAACGTTAAAAAACGCTGGTGAGCGACGTTTTTGAGCATTTATCGACGTTTATCAGCGCCGGAGGAAGAACCAGAAGAACCAGAAGAACCAGAAGATGAAGGAAGATAGAAGAAAGAAGAAGCATTTAAATAAAGGAATTGTCAAAAACTGTCTCTTGTCATTTTTAACATTTTTGACACTTTTTTCGTGAAATGGTAGGGGTACTTATGTACCCACTTACCATTTCACACAGGGGGGGGGGGCCGGGATCTGGGGGTCACCTTGTTAAAGGGGGCTTCCAGATGCCGATAAGCCCCCCGCCCGCAGACCCCCACAACCACCGGCCAGGGTTGTGGGGATGAGGCCCTTGTCCTCATCAACATGGGGACAAGGTGTTTTGGGGGGCTACCCCAAAGCACCCTCCCAATGTTGAGGGCATGTGGCCTGGTATGGTTCAGGAGGGAGGGGGGGCCGCACTCTCGTCCCCCCCTCTTTTCCTGCGGCCTGCCAGGTTGCGTGCTCGGATAAGGGTCTGGTATGGATTTTTGGGGGGACCCCACGCCGGTTTTTTTTTTTTTTTGGCGCGGGGTTCCCCTTAAAATCCATACCAGACCTGAAGGGTCTGGTATGGAATTTAGGGGGAACCCCACGTCATTTTTTTTTTTTTATTTTGGCCGGGGTTCCCCTTAATATCCATATCAGACCTGAAGGGCCTGGTATGGAATTTAGGGGGACTCCCACGTCATTTTTTTTTTTTAATTTTGGTTCGGGGTTCCCCTTTGGGGAATTCCCATGCCGTTTTTATCAATGAACTTCTAAGTGTATTGTCGGCAATGCAATAGCCGCGGGTAGTTTTAAATGAGTTTTTTCCTTCAAAATGTCATTTTGCTGTCAGACTGTTCTAAACACAGGAAACATGCGCCCCTTTACAGGCATACTATAGACACCCCCCAGGTACGAAATTTAAAGGGATATTACACTTTTATTGTTTGACTTTAAGCATTATTAAAATCACTGCTCCTGAAAAAACGGCCGTTTTTAAAACTTTTTTTTGCATTGATCCATGTCCCCTGGGGCAGGACCCAGGTCCCCAAACACTTTTTATGACAATAACTTGCATATTAGCCTTTAAAATTAGCACTTTTGATTTCTCCCATAGACTTTTAAAGGGTGTTCTGCGGCATTCGAATTTGCCGCGAACACCCCAAATTGTTCGCTGTTCGGCGAACTTGCGAACAGCCAATGTTCGAGCTGAACATGAGTTCGACTCGAACTCGAAGCTCATCCCTAGACAGGAATATAACAAATCAGGGTGCACAAGTTATAATGGTATATTTACAAAAGGGTATACCATTGGTATGTAATCCTCAAATCCAGGATAATAGTATTCAACTTTAATTCAAATTTAACACCGTGGACAAACTTAGGCAACAATCTTCAAGAGAAACAGCGTAGTCCATGTAGGAAGGAACCATATATGTTGGACCATAACTTCCATCTCTAGTTTCCATCTCAATTAAGAAGATTAAAACTTAGGGGGTGGGGGGGAAGGATTCCCACAAGAAACCAAGGGAATGGGGAAAGGTGGGCCCGAAGTCCATCCACTAACTCCAGTAACTCCGACCCCCGATTAGCTCAACATATCTACTACCCATCAGTTATTCCCGGGGAAAATTTATATCGTCAGGTGTTTAGCCTCCACCCATGCCTCCCATATTTTATCAAATTTTTGGGGACAGTTCCTACCCATGTACGTGAGTTTGTACAGCGGTAGTATCGCATTCACCTGAGCCCTCCATGCCTTTGCAGTAGGAGGGTCAGGTAACTTCCATCTGAACAGGATTTCTTTCCTGGCATAGTAGGCTGCATAAAACACAAACAGCTTGTTATGTTTAGTAGTTGCCAGGTTATCCGTAATACCTAGAAGAAACACAAGCGGGTCAACATCCAGGTGCAACCCCGCCACTCCATTTATATCTGCTACCACCTCCCGCCAATAGGTCTGAAGGACAGGACATGCCCAGACAACATGAAAGAAAGTTCCCACCGACTGCCTGCATTTGGGACAAACATCCTCTACTCCTGGGTAAATGCTGGATAGCCTGTGCGGGGTGAAGTACGCTCTATGCAGAAACTTCAACTGGACAAACCTGTCTCTTGCCGAGATCATGAGTGGAATGCATTGTTGCAGACCCTCCGACCAGTCCTCCTCAGTCAGTTCAGGGATATCCAGCTGCCATTTAGTGATCAGTGGGAGCATTTTGGAGGTGTTCTTACAAGTAAGTCTGATGTATATGGAAGACAGTGTACGATCAATATCCGTTGCTGTAAGTAGGGATTCAATTGAGTGTGTAGCAATAACTATCCCGTCAGGGAACTGAGCCCTAGCTGCATGACTAAGTTGCACAAACCTGAAAAACATCCATGGGGGGAGTTGATATTTACTTTTTAACTCTGTGAATGACATAAGATGATCGTCTTTATAAATATGACGTATTGTCCGGATCTCGTATCTGGCCCACACCTGCGGGTCTGGGATAGATTGGAAATGCGGAAGTGTGGGGTTACCCCATAATGGTGTGTATGGTGAGACAACGTTCCGAGCATTAAGATAGCCGGATACCTGACCCCAAACCCTCGCTGTCGTCTTCTTCGGTGTAGTGACTCGGGGGCTGTACCTCGGACCCCTGTATACTAGGTTACTAAGTTCTGAGTATGAACCAAGAATCGCAGCCTCTAAGTTAACCGCTGGGTTGGTTCTGTCCTGAGTAAACCACCAACGTACAGACACCAGTACCGCCGCCCAGTAATATTTCTTAAAATTTGGTAGGGAGAGACCTCCTTCCGTAAGTGATAGCTGCAGTGTGTGTTTAGCTATTCTGGAAGCGGCCCCCGCCCAAACGAAAGAAGTGATAGCTTGGTCTAATTTGACAAAAAAAGAGTTAGGAATGGGGACTGGGGTATGGCGGAAGGCATACAAGAATTTTGGGAGGAAGGACATTTTAATTAGGTTCACTCTCCCTACTGGAGTCAGTGGAAGTGTCCTCTATACCGAGCAGCGCTGAATAAAGCGCTGCAGGATGGGGAAGACATTATCCTCCAAGTATTTTTTCTGATCTACCTGTACCTGAATGCCCAGATACTTGAATCGTGCTACCCTTTTCAAGGGGGTGGGTGATCCTGTCAGCATGGGGACCTCTGTCAGGGAGAACAGGAGCGATTTCTCCCAGTTCACTCGGACTCCGGAGAACACACCAAATTGATTAATAATGGATAGGGCCGCCCCTAGCGATTGCTGGTCATCCTGAAGGTATAAGAGAATATCATCCGCATATAGCGAAACTTTTTCAGTTAGGGGAGGGAACGAAATGCCTCTCACCACCTCCGCCACCCTGAGAAGCACCGCTAACGGCTCAATCGCAAGGGCGAAAAGAGCTGGGGAGAGCGGACAGCCTTGCCTGGTGCCTCGGTGGAGGGGGAATGATGCCGATAAAATACCGTTCGTTCGCACTCTGGCCGTCGGGTTCGAGTACAGAAGGCGCACCCATTTTATAAATTTAGGTCCTATGCCAAATCTATGTAAAGTAAGCCATAAATATTCCCACTCCACCGAGTCAAAGGCTTTCTCCGCGTCCAGGGAGGCCACCACGTTAGTAACCCCTTTAGCAGCTGAGCTCGCAATCACGGTGAACAATCTACGCAAATTGATATCCGTTCCTTTGCCGGGCATGAAACCAGTCTGATCACCGTGGATTAAGGATAGGATAACTGTATTGAGCCTGGTAGCCAGAACCTTTGCAAGGATCTTTGCATCCACATTAAGGAGTGATATGGGCCTATATGAGGAGCAAAGATCAGGGTCTTTTCCAGGCTTGGGCACCACGACAATAACAGCTCTAGACATAGAGGGGGCAAAGAGGTGAAGTCAAAGGAGGCATTCAGAACCTCTAGCAATCTAATGGCAAGAATGTCAGCATGTTCCTTATAAAATTCCACGGGGAATCCATCATCCCCTGGGGTCTTTCCCGACTGGAGGGGGCTAATAGCCGTTTGGATCTCTTTGAGGGAAAGCGGAGCGTCAAGTCTCTGTCTTGTTGCCTCTGACAGGAAGGGCAACACAATGGCTTCTATGTACGTCTGTAGCTCAGCAGCAGCAGCAGAGTACTGTACCCTAGACAAATAGAGGTCCTCATAAAATGAGGCAAAACAATTGTTTATGTCTCTGGGGTCAGACAGCAAACGACCAGAGGCTTCCTTAATATTAGCTACAGAGGTCGTCGCCGTCTGCTCCCGAGACAGCCATGCCAGGAGACGCCCGGTCCGCTCGCCATGTTCGAAGATACGCTGTGTCTGGTGCAGCATCAGCTTCTTTGTGGCTGTTACCCGAAGAAGTGTCACCTCCCGCATCGCACACTGTAGGTCTGCTCTACAGGTTTCATCTTTACTGGCAGTATATTGGGCCTCTAAGCGAGCAGCCCTGCTTTCAGCCTGGAGCAGTGCCTCACCAGTCTGGCGCCGGGTGCAACCTATGGCTTTCTGATAATGATCTTTAGCGTGGAATTTAAAGTTCTCCCACACAGAAGCGGGTGTAGTAGCAGGTGGATTGACTGCCCAAAATTCCCACACAGCTAATTCAGCCCCCGGAACTAAGCGGTCGTCAGAGACCTAGTACCTGGACAGTCGCCAGAGGCAGTCGGTGGGAGCAGGACTCACGTTTAGTTTTAGTAGGATGGGGGAGTGGTCAGATATACCCCTAGGCAGATGGGAGATCTCCTGTACCTTAGTAAGGAGAGATCTAGTGGCAAATTTCAAGTCAATGCGGGACATGGCCTTATAAGAGGCTGATTGGCAGGTGTAGGATCTCAAGAGGGGATTCTTCCATCGCCAAACAAGATCGAACGTGGATGCCCATTCAGAAAGAGGGGACTCCATATTCTTATCCGGAGTCAGCCTGTCTACAGCAGGGCAAGGAGGCATATTAAAATCACCCGCTAGAACTACATTGTCGGTGGAGCATCCTGCTATAAATTTAGACATTTTATTTAAGACCAACAGCGATGCTGGTGGCGGTATATAGAGTCCCACTATCACCATGGGCACATTTGCTATAACTGCGTGCATTATTACATATCTACCCTCGGGATTCAAGTGCAGGTCCAGCAGTGTAAAGGATAGGTTCTTGTGAATTAGTATGCTAACCCCTCTGGCATACGAGGAAAAGGTGGCGTGGTAGTAGTGTCCCACCCACGATTTCTTTAAACTAAGGACTCGACCCCCGGTGAGGTGGGTCTCCTGTAATATACAAATATCTGGACGGTAAAGTTTAAGGAAGTTAAAGACTAGTGAACGCTTTACCCGAGAATTTATCCCTCGAACGTTCCATGATATGATTGTCATTGGGGCCATAATGTTTTGGGGCAATATAAGACAAACTGCAGGGTGAGTGCACTCAGATCCCTAGGCAGGGAAATCATTCTCATCATCCATAGCTCCGCAAGTGACTTTGTATAAATGATTGACCAGCAATAAGTACCATAAAAACAGCATACCTCATATACCTGTGCATAACTAAGATAACACATCTTTTTAAACATTAACCTGAAATCCCCCCCCCCCCCCCCGCACACCCCCCAAACCAGAGCGTGCCTGTTCCCACAAACTAAACATGATCAACGATCAATTGGGGACATGAACCAGAGGGCCGGAAGCAGATAGCGTCCTCTCAATTTACAGAGGCCCAAGTCTGTAGAAGATGCCGCCATCAAGCGGGATGTAACTGAATTCCTTTAGTTTCTCCTGGTTAGTACCGGGGGCACACACTTAAGAAAAAAGAAAAACATTTTTTGTTTCTTTTTGCAAAAGAAGAAAAAACTAGCGAAAAAAAACTCCCCCCCCCAAAACAAAAAAAAAGGGGACCCCCCGTTCCAAAAATAAAAGAAGGGGGGAAAATAACAGGAAAATAAAGCAGGAGGGGGTAAGTGCATCAGTGTCACGTATACAGAAGTAGAAAAATGGCCAGCAGGTGAAGCAGCAGCCTGAGCTGCCAAAATCCGGTAGTTGTCACCGCCGAATGGCAGACCTGTTAGAGTAGTTCTTTTTGTGTCAGCTCCTCTTGACTCATTGGGATCAGCCAGAAGGTAAAAATAAGGGCAGACATAACAGTTCCAGGATAAAAGGCGGGTAGTGCATAAGCCACAATTAAAGCAAGGGTCAGGCACGGGAGAGTCACCGAGCAAGGGCCCCCGGTTATCCCATCAAGTATGAACCCCGCCAACTGCAAATTCCCATGTCAGACCGTGTATAGAGTCAGAGGGGTTAACACAAGGCAGTTCGTGACAGTATCCATGTATCGGACAAACCGCAAGGGTCAGGGATAGAATATCGTTTAGAGAGCACGTAGCACCAGCAGGCCATCAACACCCCTAATGGCGAGACAGAGTGTTTAACCATTGTGAGGCATCATTAGGGGAGGTAAAGAAGCGGACAGTTTCACCGTCTTGCACACGGAGTCGGGCAGGGAACAGCATACTGTACCGTATTCCCTTAACTCTCAGGGCCTGCTTCACCGCGTCGAACGACTTGCGCTGCTTCTGGGTGTCCACCGAGAAGTCAGGGAAGAACATCAGGCGGGTCGCCTCGTGGCGGACGTCCGCCATCTTGCGAGCCTCGCGGAGTATCAGATCCCGGTCCCTGAAGTTTAATAGCTGGAATATGAATGTTCGGGGTGGAGTCCCCGGGGGGCCCCGGGTCGGTGGCATCCTGTGAGCCCTCTCAACAGCAAAGTATGGCGAGAACGCCGCCTGCGGGAAAAGTGATCGGAGTAGCCGCTCCGTATAGGCAGCGGTGTCGGAGCCCTCGGATCCCTCAGGCAGGCCGATTATCCTTAAATTGTTGCGTCTATTCCGGGTTCTCCGAATCTTCAGCTTTTGCCTCCAGATACTTCACTCTCACTTGCAGGGTGTGAAGGGAGGCAGAGTGATCTCTAACCGTGTCTTCCGCGTCCCCTACTCGGCGCTCCACCTCAGTGACCCGTTGTCTCACCTTCTCAAAATCCTGCCGGATAAGACCGATCTCTAGTTGTACGGTGTCAATCTTAGTGGTGAGACCAGAGAGGGAGGACTGACAGCCCGTGATAGCCTGCATCAAGGCAGCGAAAATTACTCTGTTCCGTAGGAGCAGGCTCAGGCCCTTCCGTCTGGGTCGCCATGCTGTGCACTACTTCCACGTGTGCAGCGGTGGGATTGATATGGGTATTTCTCAGGCTGTGTTGCTCAAGGCGTCGCCGGTTCCTTTTCCGCATCCGCAGGGGGAGATTAGGAGTCGTCTCAGGTGATCAAGGAGATTCAGAGGATGGGATAAAAGGATTAATTCCCCGCGATGGCTGCAGAGCTTCTTGAGTAAGCGTCCTACTCCGTCGCCATCTTAGCCACGCCCCTTTTTTTTTTTTTACTGCTCAAAAACTCCACTGCCCAAAACTGCTGATAACAGCCTATGTGTGCATGGACACCTAGGATAACATGATGGAGAGTTTAATGACTGTAGAAAAAAACTTCTACAGCCAAAAACAGCTGCTGTAAAAATGTCCAAAAAACGTCCAGTGTGCATGAGGCCTATAGTGTCCATGCACACATAGGCAGTTATCAGCAGTTTTGGGCAGTGGCGTTTTTGAGAATTAAAAAAAGAAACAAAACTAGTGGGTTCTGAGAGCCGTTTTTCAGCTGTAAAAACGTTCTAACGCTGATAAACATCGATAAAAGCTCAAAAACGTCACTCACCAGCGTTTAACATTTTTGATCCATTGAAAAAAAATATATATATATATATATATATTTTTTTTTTTTCTTAAAAAAAAAAACCCCGCTAAAACGCTAACGCAGAAAAACTCTAAAAAACGTTATTGCAAAAATGTTGAAAAAAGTTGAAAACTCACTGCAAAGCTTCTGACGTTTTTATAACGTTATTAAAATGTCCAGTGTGCATGAGGCCTAATGACTGTAGAAAAAATGTCTACAGCCAAAAATAGCTGCTGTAAAAACAGTAAAAAAGTCCGGTGTATTAAGTTCCACTGCTAAAGAATGTAATGATTAGACATGTGCATTGGTTTTCGTCCGAATGCATTTTCGGCTGAATTTCAAGTATTTTTGTTATCATTTGAACAAACGATAACGAAAGTGCAGAATCCGAAAAACGAAAGATCCGACATAAACAAATATTTTATTTTCGTTTTCGTTGCTACAACAGTTCGATATAGATAGAAGATTCGACATGATGATGACAATAACAATCTGTGTCCATCAAACCTGTGGTCGAATGTGCCTAACCTTAACTCTATTAGTCCAAGATTATTCTACATAGAGAGAAAAGATTCGACATAGAGAGAAAAGATTTGACGTAGGGGAGAAAAGATTCGACGTAGGGGAGAAAAGATGAATAAAAATAATGATGATGATGATGAATGTTATTGTCTGATTGTAACCAAAGAGAAGGAGCAGTAAAATAGCTAGAACTAAGTACACACGTACTTTGGCTTATGGTGTCTGTTGAAAGTTCTAAGAAGATTCGACGGAGCAGGTAAACTATACGGCATTGTACAGTTTAGCTGCTCCGTCGAATCTTCTTTGAACATTCGACAGACACCATAAGCCTTCAATGACAGATTCGACCTTAATTTGGATTTTTGGACGAATGCAATTTTTAACGAAAAACAAAATAAATAAAAACGAATTTCGGGAGTAACTAAATAAATTTATTTTTCGTACGAAAACGAAATTTCGAAACAAAATATTTCAGTGTGCACATGTCTAGTAATGATTCTTGGCAGACTGCCCGTTTTTTTTCTTCCTTTCTTTTGATGGTTGTGGCTTCAGAAGAGCAGGGAGAATTCTTTGCATAGAAAGAATCGTGAAATACTTTTGTCAAGATCGCAACAGGGAAAAAATGCGATAACGATTCTTGACGATTAATCGTGCAGCTCTAGTGCCTTTGTTAGCTTCTCCCAGCTCTGCTTGTCTTTTATGGAGGATTTTCTCCTTTTTACACAGCATTAATGGGGTCGGTTATGAGACGTTCTGTTCTGTTTCAGATGCTGTTTTATGCATTGGCACAACTCCTTAGACTCAGTCTGTCTGAACAGTATGGTCACCTGATGATTTGCCACCATCCACAGGCAGCTTAACTCTTGAATATGGGTCTATCCAGGAGGATGAGGGCTGCCCAGAGGCACTGTAGTAGACTGGAGTGCACTGCAGCAACTGGGGGGTATTGTGGGACTATGTTGGAGGTTGAGGGCACGATAAGGGACTGGAGGATCTGCAGCAAGTTAGGGGGTGCTGCAGGCACCTGGGGGTGCTGTGGAACTTTGGGTGTCACTGTGGAAGGTGAAATCTATCAGGGGGTCTATTGGCACTATGAGAAGTTGGGGTGCATGGTGGATCACCATGGGAGGTTGAGTGGTACTATAGAACCTGGGAGGCACTGCAGGCAATTAGGGGATCTACAGCTAGCTGGAGGCCCAGGAGACGGGAGGTTGCTGACTGGCAGTAGGTCACAATTTGTTGGTAAAGAGTCATTGGTCTATAGCAGGTTGCAATGTACTGCACCTAGATGGAGCCAAATACGGTACCAAGTGGTACTTGTGTATCACTACCTCTATTGGAGCCACTGGAGAGGATGGGTCTTCTGTTCTTTGCCTCAAACTTCTCAAGAACCTCAACCGCTCTGACACACGAGGTTGAGTGAACCAACATACAATATCACAGGAAATCACTGAAAGTAATAATTAGTGCCCAACAGTAGTGTTAAATCAATTAAAACAGGCACCAAACCATGTAGTAAATTCAAAACTTACAATATATTGTCACCCAATATGGTTGGTAACTGGGCAAGAATAAAATGGACTAACAAATAACACAATTTAGCATACAAAGTGATTAACAATAAGGAATAGGCATAAGATGATCAGCATAAATGGTAGCAAGGCCACCTCAAGTGCAGCAGTGAGCCGTATTAAAGTACTGAGTGCTGGAACTATACTGTGTAGCACTGGTATTTTTAATACAGACGCTATAAGTAAAAATTTAGTTGTCTGAGGCTGTAGTTTAACTCAGACTGTGATTATTATAAATTCTGGTTCTGTTTCAGCTTGGCTGGTTGTGTGGTTTTACCCTTGGCCTGGAGATGGTGCCCTATTATTTTGGCCAAGGTTGGAAATTGCAAAAGCTGGGTGTATTGATTGCCTACTTGCCCGGAAAATATGTCTGTGGGTGTGGTCTGCCTGCTGTGCAATCTGGGAGAGGGTACTTAAGGGACAGACCCTGTGACAGAGAGGAGTTCCGACCTGATGGCCCTCCTGGCCTAAGGTGTGTCGTTGCTGTCACGTTAGTCTCGGGGCCGGTTGGCCTGAGGCGTAGCTACTGAAGGTAGGCCCAAAAGTCTTGGGGCCTACCGATCCAGGGATTGTCCTGTGCTGTCTTGCCTGTGGGAAGAAGCCAAACGACTGGAGAATCCAGGGGAGGACTTTTCAGGAGAGGGCCGCGTGGTAAGGCCGGTGCCTCTAGAAGACCCTGGAGACTCAGTTGGAGGATGCATCCCGAGTCACATACCACACAGTAGCGTAAGTTCGGAAGAAGGGAACTGGTATGGTGTGATCAAGCCTTTGATATTGCAACAAGTCGCTAATTACCCAATCCTGTGGCAGAGGATTGTGTAACAGTTACACCGAATCTTAAAGTCTGTGGCAGAGACTATGACCGAGCATCACATCGGCTGCTAGGTCAGTGAGAGAGGCCTATCCGGTGGTTGCTGAATCCAGTTGTGGATGCTGTTGCCCTCTGGATCAAAGAGAGTGTTCCTGATCTGCAATTTCAGAGTACCTGAATTCTCCCTAAACCCTCCATCCCTCTATTGCAAGAATCTTTCTTAAATAAAGCATTCAAGAAAGAGACTGTGTGTCAGAGCTGAAATTAATAAAAATAACTCTTTAATGAGACCCCTATGACGGATATGGTGAAACAGTACAGGAACGGTAAGATCCAATTTAAATCAGCAGCTCCTTCAGGGGTAAGTGCTACAACTGCTAGAGCGCTTTTATGGCAGCGATGCTAGTCTTATGCCGCGTACACACGATCAGACTTTCCGCCAACTAAATCGTGGATTTTGTTCGAAGGTTGTTGGCTCAAACTTGTCTTGCATACACACGGTCACACAAATGTTGGCAACAATTCCGAACATGGGAACGCAGCATTACACCAACTGGGTATGCATTGTCCAAAAGAAAAGGAGGATGGACTGGAGAATAATTATTATGAGATGGGCAGTCCTTTGGGAAGTTCTTCTGTCGGCTATCGTGGGGCTCTTTAAAAGCGTCAGTGCACTTAACCTCACTCCCGGGTAACCTTTAGGCAGTATAGGTACATTAAAGGTTTGGAATAAGTGTGGTATAGACTGCTGTATGGGTGTGGCATGAATTGGGTATGTTTGGTGTCCTACTCTCAGTGGCTCAGTGCCTGCTAACAGTACCAGCAGTGGGAGAATAGCCCTCTCACCAGTCCCTGGGATGCTACAGTGATCTCTCAGTGTAGAAGGCTGGCCCCCTCGGTCTCTCCATGGAATGATTCTGGAGATTCTGTGGTGGGAAACAGAGTGTGAGAGGATGCTCTGGTCTCCCTGTGGCAACAGTGCAGATGTGATCATTGCAGTCTGTGCTGCACTGCCGAAGGTGTCTTCACTGGTCCAGCCTTTCAGCAGTCTAGTCATATGCAGCAAATGTGCTCCCCTCCTCGGGTCCCTTGGCTCCAAGTGGAAGAACCAAGCTGAGCAGGCTCAGAAAAGCAGCTTCACTTGCCCCAGTATTTCTTGGGAATTACAGTGTAAAGAGACCTTTAATCCCATTATATGGCTTTTGTCTCAGACTACAACTCCCAGAATTCTTAGCGCTCTGCCTAGAAGTCTATGGGCTTGCTTGGCTTTAGCTTTCCCCCTGCTGGAGGAGAATGGGGCAGCAAAATATCAGTATCTCAGTAGAGGAAGAGAAGAATGAAAGGAAATGTCTCTTTCTCCATATTGTTGTAGCCCAGCACCTGGCTACACTTGCGTTTATCATCATTTGCATTCAGGGATGTATGCCAGGTACTCTGCTTTCTGGATATATGTTCCTGAACATAGTACCACCTAGCTTCTAGCTGGAGCATATTTCAGCCTGCCATAGACTAAAGCCTCGTACACACGTTCGGACTTTCCGACGGGAAATGTTCGATGACAGGCTGTTGGCGGTAAATCCGACCGTGTGTACGCTCCATCGGACAAATGTTGTTGGATTTTCTGCCAACAAATGTTGGCTAGCAGGTTTTCAAATTTTCTGTGGACAAATGTCTGTTGTCAGATGCTTGGAAGCAAGGACGAGCCGGAAGTGGTCGGTCTTGTAAACTAGCGTTCGTAATGGAGAATTAACATTCGTGACGTGGCAAATTATGAAATCTCCAAATGCAGCGCACAATTCTCTTCTTCTTTAATGGGATAATAATGAAGCTGCTTTGCTTCATTATTATCCCATAATTGCAAACTAATTTTCAAAGGCTTTTTTTTCTAGTGATATCAAGAATAATATTATTATGCTTTTTTTTTTTTTGGGGCAAGTTACCAAAACACCATTATCCTGTAGTTTTTAAGATCAAAGATACAACTATGTTGGTGTCCCTTGTTAATTTTACATTATATTTTTTAAAATGTAACTGCCTACTCCCAAACTGTCATTTGAAGTAAAACACATACGGTAGCCAAGTATTATTCTCCACAATTTTTTTATTGTGCATTAAAAAAAGGAAACAAATAAAATTAGACATGCTATCTGCCAATAGAACAAAATGTCCCAAACAGAGGGGGAACCAAAGAAAAGTGGGGCTCAAAGGAAAGGCGAACCAGTTAGTTATATCCAAACTAATGTTTATTGGGGTACAGTGACATATATTACATGAGGACAGAAGAGCGTAGACCGATAATCAATAGGCCCTGATAAAATTGATCGGTGATACTAAACCGACCAATACAATAACACAGACAGAGGGAACATGGGTACAGTGACATATATTACATGAGGACAGAAGAGCGTAGACCGATAATCAATAGGCCCTGATAAAATTGATCGGTGATACTAAACCGACCAATACAATAACACAGACAGAGGGAACATGGGTACAGTGACATATATTACATGAGGACAGAAGAGCGTAGACCGATAATCAATAGGCCCTGATAAAATTGATCGGTGATATTAAACCGACCAATACAATAACATAGACAGAGGGAACATTGAACATGTTCAATGTTCCCTCTGTCTGTGTTATTGTATTGGTCGGTTTAATATCACAGATCAGTTTTGTCAGGGCCTATTGATTATCGGTCTACGCTCTTCTGTCCTCATGTAATATATGTCACTGTACCCCAATAAACATTAGTTTGGATATAACTAACTGGTTCGCCTTTCCTTTGAGCCCCACTTTTCTTTGGTTCCCCCTCTGTTTGGGACATTTTGTATTATTGACGTGTTAGGGGCTGAAAGGCAACCACGACTTTATGGTACCAGTTGCATTGTTACATGATTATACAAGCCTCATGACTAGTGTAGTCCAGATGTACCCCAATTTTACCCATACTGTTAGCCACCCATACTCCACCCTCTTACCAACTTAAATAACGAGACCACACCTTTCATCTGGAGTATAAATGGCCATAACAGCCTTTTATTAAACAACTGTATAAAATTACCTCCAATATTAACTTCAATATGAATAACATATAAACTCAGATAAAACAACATGTTTTAAACAATCTGTTGGTCAATGACGGAGCTACCCCAGTTTACCACATATCCACAAGAGGGCACTGCAGGAACATGTTTCAAAACTGATAAGGCCTCCAGCTGTACCGCTCGGAGACAACCCCCTCCCCCAGTGCATTCCTTTCAGGGATACACAGGAGGGGCCATACTATTGCTGACCCCCCACCCTTTTAACCTTTTATTTACCGCTACCGTCACCGACCAACAACAACAAACCAGCCAACCATCCAGCTGTCATGACGACCAAATGCTTCCAAACCTGAAAAATAAACACACACATTAACAACACCAACAACACATTACACAGGGAGGGAGGGTGGGAAATTTTGCCTCCTCGTGTCTCCTTCCCAGCACACTGTTCCGTTTTTGCTCCTCCCCTCTTTTATAAGGCCACTCCTCCTTACTTTCCTGTTGTATCCTCCCACACTTTTCCTGTAAACATTAACCCTATGTGTGTCACTAGACACACTGTCATGTCCGGCCCTGCACTATTCCTCTTCTTTCCATCAATCCGGGCCTCACTTGACTAGTGTAGTCCAGATGTACCCCAATTTTACCCATACTGTTAGCCACCCATACTCCACCCTCTTACCAACTTAAATAACGAGACCACACCTTTCATCTGGAGTATAAATGGCCATAACAGCCTTTTATTAAACAACTGTATAAAATTACCTCCAATATTAACTTCAATATGAATAACATATAAACTCAGATAAAACAACATGTTTTAAACAATCTGTTGGCCAATGACGGAGCTACCCCAGTTTACCACATATCCACAAGAGGGCACTGCAGGAACATGTTTCAAAACTGATAAGGCCTCCAGCTGTACCGCTCGGAGACAACCCCCTCCCGCAGTGCAACATACCGGTATTCCTTTCAGGAATACACAGGAGGGGCCATACTATTGCTGACCCCCCACCCCTTTTAACCTTTTATTTACCGCTACCGTCACCGACCAACAACAACAAACCAGCCACAGCCCGAAAGGATGAAACCTTATCCTTAAGGGCTCCTCCACACCCTCAAGGCCCGTTGTATTCCTTCCTGCAAACCCATGGTCCAAAGATCCGTCCCCACATCTGTGAGGTGGACCCCATCCCTCCTCAAATAGAGGCCTACATTTATCTCGAGCTCTCTGTGCCGAATCACCATGCCCCCTTGTTGAACCAAAAACCTCCCCACCACCTTGTTGACACGTATACGAGCCTTGTTAATCCTTACCACAGACCTAGCATTGCGCCACGAAGTTCGTGCCACAATATCAGACCATAGTAACAAAGTGTTCGGATAAGTAGTGTGCAACAAATCTGCTTTTACATCCCCTATCAGGTCCCTGACCGTCCTCACCCCCAAATCGTTACCTCCAGCGTGTATGACCAACACATCCGGAGGTCTATCTAGCCAGGCAAATCGTTCCACCTCTGAAACCACTCTGCCCCACATCATTCCTGGTCTCCCCAGCCACTTGATAAAAGCCTCCCTTCTCGATATGCCTAACTGGCGCCCATCTGGTCTCGCATCACCTCTCCTTGCCCCCCAACAAACGTAGGAGTGTCCCAATATCCAGACGAGGCGTGGAGACACTCCATCTGAAACGAAAAGACAACAAGGCAGGGTGATATCACCGACGCAACAGACCAAAAAACACCCACTACCTATATGTGAAACCAAACTTATACAACATACGGGTTTCATTTATTTTTCATTTATTTATTTATTTATATATATATATTATTATTTTTTTTTTTTTTTAATTATTATTCCACTACTAATTGAGGGCGAATGTATGAACGGAATCTCTTTGATTCCCATCTACCGATCCTCCGCACCGCTGCTTCATCCAACCCGCATCTGGCAGCTTCTGTGGCCGCCCCAATGCGGAAGGAGTGTGAGGCGTATGCCTTCTCATCCAAACCTATCATCGATAAGCATTTTCGAAACACCGCCACAAATTGAAACTTTGAAAGGTAAGCACCATTCTCATGACATAAAAATGGACCCTCACCTACCGGTCTAATCTTCCCAAATTCACCAACCGTCCTCACCGGACATACTGGCGATCCCGGTAATGCATGCAGCCACACATCTATGCCCTTTCCCAATTGGTCTGTTTTTGACCTCCTCAGCCGTAAACACACACTCCCCGTGCATGCCCGCACGTCTTGCACCAAAATACCCCCCGCTTCCTTTTTGGATGGGCTGACCAACTCCCCTACCCGAAACATTCATAACTTGAGCTGCACACCAACCCTAGCTGATCACAAATTGCCAACAGGTTGGCAAAAGTGACCGGTCTACGGTTATCTTTTTTCTTGTGCCCCTTCCGGTACCCTTTTAATGCCTGCCGTACCCAAAATTCCTTCGTCCAATCCTCCATCCCCTGTAACTTAAACAGAAACGACAGCGCCGCCAATTTCTTACCGATAGACGATACCCCCACCCCATTTTCCATATTCCTGGACACAAAATAAAGGACCAATAATCTCAACTCTCCCCCGTCATCCTTTGCTCCGGATTCCCGTACAAGTCTCAACCATTCACCCCATACCTTCACATAGGCCGACCATGTGGACTCACTCACAGACTGTTGTATCCATCCTGCGATGACTCCAATGCCAGCTCCCAGATCCAACCCGGGCAAGGAATCCCTTCCTTCTCTGCAGCCGGAGCTAATTCCCTCAACTTGTCCCACTGAAAGCGAGACAGTGAATCAGCCAGCGTGTTTTCAATCCCAGGTATATGCACAGCATATATGAAAATATTCAATTGCAAGCACCGTAATACCAACTGTCGCAATAGTCTTATGACAGGTTGAGAAGACGCTGACAAGCGATTGACTACCTGCACCACTCCCATATTATCACAGTTCAGCCGCAACTTTAAATTCTGACAAGCCTTGCCCCATAATTCCATAGCCAGAACTACTGGAAACAATTCCAATAGTACTAAGTTACGAAGGAAACCTGCTTCAACCCAGGATTTAGCCCATGGTTCTGCACTCCATTGACCCTTAAAGAACGCCCCATATCCAGTAGATCCCGCCGCGTCAGTAACCAATTCTACATCGAAGTTGCTTACCGGACCAGACATCCACACTGACCTCCCGTTGTATTCCGACAAAAATTGATACCATACCTTTAGGTCCTCACGATGATCCTTAGTAAGCCTAATGAAATGGGCCGGTGCTTTTACCCCAGCCGTAGCTGCAGACAGCCGTCGGCAAAAAACCCTACCCATGGGTATGATTCTACAAGCAAAGTTCAACTTACCAAGCAAAGATTGGAGATCCCTCAGCTGTATTTTCTTCATCCCATGGACCCGCCTTATTTCCGTCTGCAGATCCAGTAACTTTTCTTGCGGTAACCTACATTCTATTGCCATTGAATCAATAACAATGCCCAAAAAGCTAATCTCCGTGGTGGGGCCCTCAGTTTTGTCAGCAGCCAGGGGAACACCAAACCGTTCTGCAGTGTGCTGCAACGTTGACAATAAAATCGCACACACACTGGAAGACGGTGGGCCCATGCATAGGAAATCATCTAAATAGTGGATCATAGATTCAAGGCCGGACACCTCTCTTACCACCCACTCCAAAAATGAACTGAAAACTTCAAACATGGCGCAGGAAATGGAGCAACCCATAGGCAAGCATTTGTCCACATAAAATTGTTCCTGCCACTGGCAACCCAGCAGCCAAAAACTGTCCCGGTGTACTGGCAGCAGCCTAAACGCTGCCTCAATATCAGCTTTTGCCATCAGTGCCCCTTTTCCATAGCGCCTGACCCATCGAACCGCTGCATCAAACGAAGTGTATGACATGGTGCAGACGTCCGGGTCAATGAAATCGTTAACCGAACCCCCTTTTGGAAATGATAAATGGTGAATGAGCCGAAACTTATTCGGCTCTTTCTTGGGCACCACCCCCAGAGGGGACACCACCAAGTCATTCAACGGTTTTGCCTCAAATGGCCCCCCCATCCGTCCTAAAGCCACTTCCTTTTCCAATTTCTCCCCCACCACCCCCGGGTGTTACAACACAGATTTTAAATTCCGTGCTACTGGCGGAACCACCGCCAATGAACATGGAATTTTGAAACCTTCTCTAAAACCCTCAGTGATCAGTAACGCCGCTTTCCTATCCGGATACTTACTTAGGAAAGGTTGCATCCTTTCCGCCTTCACCGGCGTCATCCCTCTTGTGAGCAAACTCCCCGGTACGTTTACCTTTTTTGAAACACCGAGACAGGGTGTGGGCTCCCCCACAGCCTGAACACTCGTGCTTGAATTTGCAGGACCCCCCAAATTTACAGGATCCTTCATTATACTGCCAGCATACCCCCCATTTTCTGCCGGCCGGTAGTCCTGAGGAGTTAGTACCCCCGGCCCCCCCTTGAAATAACTGAGGCGGGGTCCTAGCCGACGACATCAGTTTCATCCATAGGCTAATATCCTTATGGTCCCAACGCAGAGCCGGACGCACCGCTCTGCGTTGACGAAACTGCTCATCGTAACGTAACCACGCAGTTCCCCCGTACACTATGTGCCTCACCTATAGCATCCATATAACAAAACAACCCCGAACAATGTTCAGGGTTCTTTTCGCCAATGACACTAGCCATGATAGCGAACGCTTGCAACCAATTCACAAACGTCCGCGGTATCAATCTATATCTCCTCTTCTCCTCATCCTCCTTCTTGGAATCGTCGGGTCTAACCCTATCCAGATTAAACTTTTCCAATGGCAACAAGGAGAAAATTTCCACGTACTCACCTTTATGAATTTTTTCTCTCACTTCCGGTTTCAAGTGTGCCCCTAACGGGCCTTCAAAACAAACATATATCTCACATTTTGCAGCATCTGCCAGCCTAACCACATCAGTCCTGCCTTTTTTTTCTGCAGCCCCCTTGTCACCTGCTGTTTCCTCGTCCACCACCTTCTCTGGTGTTGTGGTAGCTGGCACCTCTGTAACCGCAGCCCCTGTCGCCCTTTGTGCATCCCCTTGCGGAGCCTGCCCTGGTCCCTCTCCAAAGCGACCAACCAGGGCCCTTAAACCCTCCAATAGCTCCTGGAGCTGTCCCCCTGACCCTGAACTGGCGGGTGCAGTACTCGCCAGTTGTTGGTCAGTAACCTGACCCACCCCGCTCTGCGAAGGTGTCACCATCCCTTCTGCAGTTGTTGCTATCCCCCCCAGCAAGCCCTGCAAAGCATTGGTAAAGGAAAAGTTATCACTAGACTTACCGGGCTGACCAGGATTCCTCCCAACAGCCGCTGTGCTGCTCTCTCTTGCTGGTTCCTGCTGCTGTAGCCCATCTTCCTCATCGGACACCTCGTCTTCGGACTGTTCCCCTTGCACTGGGACTGGCGTCAGAGGTAGCCCCCCAGGAGAAGCCCTCCTGGAGGCCGGAAGCCCACGCTGGTGTGAGGCCTGCACCGTGCGACGAGTCACTGCTGCTCCCTGCTGCCCTGAACTTCCAGCTACCGGGCCAGCCTGGGCGCTGTTTCCATCGCCATCTTGGGACACGTCCCCCCCGCCCGGTAAGCTCCGCCCACCCACGGTGCCGCTCGATCCACGCGACCCGGACGCTGCTGCTCTCGGCGCCGTTCTCCCCCTTCTGTCCACCCGCTCACACCTGTGCCGAGGTACTGAGGGGCTGTTCGACGTCCTTCGTGCAGTGCCAGCGTGCGGGGAAGTGGCGCCATGTTGGCCTGTGGCCCCGCCCACCGCACCGTGACCGCGGCGTGTAACCCGCCCGGGCCCCACCGAATCACCCGCGTGGCTCCTCTTGGCCGGCGGTGCAGATTGCTCCCCCTTGGGCTCCGTGTCAGACGACCCTGTCCATGTCCCGGCCCAGGTGAATAGCGCGCCGGAGGCCGCGATCTCCGCGCACACGCAGACGGCTCACCTTCACCCCCTGCATGGCTTGCTTCTCCCCCGAGCATCGCTGTGACCTGGCTGCGAAGCCAGTCGGATCCATTCGCCGCCGCCGCCTGCCGCAACCGCGCCAAAATCGCCTCAACGTCCGCCATTGTGTCTGAGGAGCAGAGAAATTCTGCCTCCTCGTGTCTCCTTCCCAGCACACTGTTCCGTTTTTGCTCCTCCCCTCTTTTATAAGGCCACTCCTCCTTACTTTCCTGTTGTATCCTCCCACACTTTTCCTGTAAACATTAACCCTATGTGTGTCACTAGACACACTGTCATGCCCGGCCCTGCACTATTCCTCTTCTTTCCATCATTCCGGGCCTCACTTTACATTTAACTTGTTTTATCTGCCAATAGAACTAAACCAAAAAGTCCATTCTATGCATCCAAAAATATAGAAAATATAACAAATCAAATCATTATTCAACCAAAAAAATAATGTCAAAGCAATAACTCCAAGCCCAATAATAAATAACACGTTATCTCCTCCGATTCCATGTCTGGTTGACGAACGTCCATTCAGAAACAAACCAAAAAACGCAAAATGAAAAGTGCGAACTGAAAAATGCAAAAAGAAAAGTGCAAATCAACACTCACTGTAAAAATGTAGAGAGGGTGTAAAAAACCTTCTCTTCTCACAGACACATGTTATGTCAACAGTGTCTTAGGCGTTTTGTTCAAAAGTTCAGTAGCCAGACTGTCTTAAAACAAAGTGTGAGTTTATTTGGTCACACTTGGCAACAACTTGAAAATATATACAAAGTTAAATTCTTCTTACATCTTGATGTAGTAAAACAAAAGGTAATAAGAACAAAAACTTGTATCAAAAAGGTTCAAGAGATGTTTTCAGCTCCGTTGGTGCTTTTCTATGTCAGAGAGATGTCTGCTCTAGCAGCTGTTTGTGAGGTAGGCTGTATTTAGGCCTAATGTAAACAAAATGTCTTCTTCAGTGTAAGGATGCGTGTGTCCTTCTTTGTATATGTGAAAAAGTAGTGAAGTCCTTCTGTGTGTGAGTAAAGTACATGTGTTGTGTGTGTGTGGTGTGTCGTGTGTGTGTCGTGCGCCCTGAAGTGAAGTGTCACTCTGTTTTTATACTATTTCAAATCTGCTAGTCAGCAGACTATAGCCATAGCCATATACGGCTAGAACTAAAAATGAAATGATCATATTCGTGATTATTCTAAATATTCTCCTTGCCAACAGCTGACACGTCTCTTAAGCTTCTTTGATTGTCAGTAACACACAACAGATTCTTATAAAAAACTCAAGGTGAATGACCTTTCCAAATGGCCGAATTCTTGTAATGGATATTCTTTAAGCTACAGAAATGCAATTCTGTACCAAACCTTACAAATGCATATTAAACTATAATTGTATACATATAAACATATATTACTTCACACAAACTCAATCTAGCTAACTAATTAAATAACTATATCAAATAACTAACTATATTATAGATAATATATGTTTTTACTTTTAAAAAGATCTTTACAATAAAGTCTATGACATATACTCTACAGTATATTCTTATCTGTGAAACCACTGACCTACTGACCTTTAGTCATTAACTTTGCACATGAAGAACAACTGGTACAAAAAATGACATGCACACAACCTAGCTATTTCAAGATTCGTCTTATGCTGAGCTGAGTGAGCTTTTTCAATGTCAAAGCTTAAAAGGGACCCAGACTGCATAAATACAGATCTTGATTATAAAGCCGAATTAATATAATTATTCTACAATTCCCCCTGAATATAATTTATTATATTACCTAAATCACGCACACTCCATTTATGGCGCCCTTTCATACACATTTTGAATCAGTTGCTCCAGATGTACCACAGCCAATCACAGGATCAGATAAGCCAGAAGTAATTTTCCGACTAAAAATACCTGTCATAATTTTTTCACCTTTTTTCATTTCTTCCTTAATCAATTTATAAAATCGTTTCATTCTAACCATAATACAGATTTGAAATAAAATACATAATATCATGATAATAAATATAATAACTATAGGATGCAATAATATATTTCCGGCAGCAGTTGTCACTGAGGTATTTCCTCAAACTGAAACATTCCTGCTGATTACATCCTACCCATTTAGTTCTTATTTTTACCAATTATTTTTATTTATTTATTACCAATTCTTTAGAAACAAAAAGTATAATTCCAATGTACCTTAAAAATAACAAAATAATCTTTCCAATTGATATCTCAGTTGACATCTCTGTTTGCATCCCTGGTACCTTCAGATCTATAATTCTTAGCCATAACTTTAGCTACTGGAATAAATTACTAAACATACTCATTAGAAGTAGAAATCTCATTTAAGACATCATTTCTATTTAAATTTAGCAAGGGCCTAGCCATAATTTGTGACCAAACTTCTGAAATACCTGTACCTGTTTGCAAAGTTTGCAACCACACTTCTTTCTATACAACAGATTATAAAATATAAAAATAACGGAGTATGCTAATCTCAAAAGACATCCTGTCATTAACTTAAACAGTTAACAAACCCTATGTTTAAAAAAAATAATAAAGTTTTTCAACTAAAACTGTAGCTGGTAAATAAGTCACCCAATCTTTACCTTATTCTTGAATCATCTTACCCTATTTAGACTTTATAATACTAATCATACGTTCTACAATACCTGAGTACTTAAGATGATAAGAAACAAAAAGTTTACTAAATACCTAAAATAGCATACATGTCCTGCAAAATTTTAAATCATAATCTGATTCCATGGTTTGAAATCCAACCCCAATGGAATATGACATAAGTTCACAACAACTTAGCTTTTGTTAAAAATATTATTTTTCCTAGAATAACCTCAATTAATTTATCAGAAAGAAACATTAACTAAAAAACAACATCCTTGTATCCTCCTTAAGCAGGAAAAAACTAATATAATCAATCTATATAGATTTGCCAAATTTCTAAATACTTTGTAGTATCAGGTTACTCTTTCCTATTGGATTGTTCTATAAACAAATAAAACAATATTCAGAAGTTTGATGACAAAGTGTTCTAAAATGAGTAGTTCAGAATTTCTTTCATTAGCTTAAACAAAAAAATCAATCAATCAGATACCTGGATATGCAAAAAGAAATATTTTCATTTAAAAATAACTCTATCCATTATTGTTGGAATCAATTATTTTTTTTACAATAAATATTATCTTCATCAGTCTGTACTGATTCTAACTAAGACTAAATATCATAGTCCCCCTCTTTATCCTGTGACTAATATTAAATTGTGTAAAAGAACAATCTTACCAGATTATTGTATTTTTTCCTTTACACTGACAATTTAGGTTGGGCTTTCCCAAATATTCTATTTCTGAAAGAAATTTGATCATGTTGAAATTGCTTTTCAGAACTAAAAACATTCCTCTCATACAGTATGATTGAATGAACCACACATGCCTGTCACTCTGACTGCTAAACACATGGCAGTCTTAAGATCAGCTTTCAATGCAGACACTTACAGAAAGTTTAATATTGTCATTCCATTGTGCCAATATATTTAGCGCTATCTATATAAGCACAGGAAATTCTTTCCCAATAAATGTCCACTAAAAATTGAATAAGTGACTTTTTCCTTAATTTACACAACTGTGGTTCTATCCCTCACATTGCATCTATTTAATCCCCATGTATTTTTAAATACCACTACAACTGATCTTTTTAACATCCATTTGCCACTAGACAAAGCTGTGTGCATTGACACCTCCTGTTTTCCTTGTAATAACACCCTTAGCGTAACATAAGATGTTTTTCAAAACAAATGGTGCAAAACCCACAATGTCTCTGATCTATTGCATTGGACAATGCACTCCTAACACTTTTTATAAATACCAATGAAATTGTCTCATCATCCACATACACTTGAATGTAAAATGGCTAAGAGAGATCTCTATATTAATCAAAAAATACTAAATTAATAAGGGCTTTCTTTAGATCTTCAAATTATTGTATATAAGTTCTCTCTTGTAATTAAAAATATTTACCCTACAGTAAGCCTATATAATTCATTTAAAATTTACTCAGACAGATACTTTGTCTAGAAAAATCTCAATGAACTCTCAAGAAAAGTTATTAAGGCCCAAAAAATCTTAATTTTTAAAAACAATTACTTTAGTAAGTAATAATACCTTTTAAAAATGTATTTTTTTCTCATCCATGAACCCTCTTCCAGATATTTGGAAGACTTTGATCCACAGAAGTGAAAACTGTCATGGCATGACGACTAGTCTGTGTAACTTGATCTGCATTTCTCTGTTGGTAATATACTCCTCGCATGTCACAAACTCTTCAGAGAATGATCTGTTACAGTCAGTCTTAGCTATCATGCTTTGTATACAATACACTGTACAATTCGGTAACAATCTAGTTTTTCGTTTTTAAAATGTTTAACCTTTTTACCACTTTTTAAACATATTTTGTTTGTACATCTGCCAAAAATCATGTACACTACGTTATATGACTTTCCTGATTATAGTAATGACAAAAAAATTGTATAGAGGACAATCTCGTGAAACTCACAGATTGGGTCACGCCCAAAAACTGCGATTGGCCATATCCCCGAGAAAACTCCTCCCTCAATCAAAGTCCTTACTTTTACCAGAAATACTCATTTCCAAAGACTTTTAACAATTCTTATTTTTACAATTTTTTTAGATTGAACAAAACTTTCATATTTTAATATTTTCTCTGAGTAGTCTTAAGTAAATTAGAACAATCTACTACTTTTAATTTAATAACCAAATCTAAGTTTGTAATTTTTGTATAAATTGTTCAATCCTTAACTTATTATTTCTTACAACCAAATCTGTAGGATTTTTGTAAGACTCTAAACACCATGTTATTTTCCATAATCTCAATTTCATGCAGTTCTTTCCACAATCTTAATCAATACTTTTTTCTCTGAAAACTTTTTTTTTTCTGCCCCCTATATATGTGTTTAAAATGACCACGTGTAATAACACACATTTTCTGTTGTTCAGGGCTAAAATATTCTAAACATTTACATGCAGCATTAAACTTAGTTAGCTTATTAAATAACTTCTTTACACTCTGGCATTAATTAATTACTACTGCATATATTCCTGTATTCCATATATATGGAATGTATCAATTTCCCGATAGTACAGGAAAATACTTCTGAGCCTTGAGATGTTAACCATCCCATGTTACCATTTTATATAAACAAACACACTCACCCCTTGTTAGTATGATAGTCCTTGTGTGCACTTAAAAAAAAAACATGAGATGAATAATGTCCTTTAACTTTGTTGTTCGTTGCCTTTTCTTTCGTTTGTTGCTTTTTTCTTTCGTTAGTTGCTTCTTTCGTTCGTTGCTTCTTCTTTAGTTTGTTGCTTTTTCTTGGAAGAATCATTTTCTTGTAGCTTTTTGCCTTGTTCCTTGTATTGTGTGCTGTAGTGTGCTTCAGTGTGCTTTAGTGTTCTTGCCTGTTGATTTTTCTTTGCCTGCTTCTTGGACTTTCCATCTTCAAACATCAAAATCCGACTTTCATCTTAGCTTACCAAATAGTACATACATCTGCCTGTTGTACCTCAATGGTAGCTTTTTCAAATAACGTGAAGTCTCAGTTCCTGATTCAACATTTTTTCTTATTGGGCAACTACCCAATATTTTCTTATGTGAGACTTTCTCACCTTCTTAGGAACTAACCTTGGCAGAAATCTTCACGTACGTAACGTTACGTTTTCACAAACAAAGTCTTGGATTTCTAATAATAGCTTGAAGCATACCGTCCAAATGGCCTTGTCAATCAACTTCGTAGGCTGGGTCTTCCTTTTTTTTTTTTTTTCAAAGTTACAAACTTTGGCTAGAGGTGAGAAAACAGACATAGAAAAACTCACCCTCGACTTTTATTGAACTGTTGTCCACATCTGACGCAAACGCCTCCTTCTAGGTTCTTTACTTAGTTTCTTCTTGGAGCTGCTTGTTCCTCCATATTTGATTATCAGATGCCATATCTTATTTAGAAGAATTTCTCGTCTTTAGCTGGCTCAGTTCCTTGAACCTTTCGTCCTCATCTGATGGAACACAAACGCCACTTTCTAGGTTCTTTGATCGTTTTTTCCCGAGACTTGATCAATCATGAAAATGTGTGAGTCTCCCCCCTTTGTCGAGGAGCAGGGAAAAAAAACTGGACTGGCTGGCAATCGCCAATGTAAAAATGTAGAGAGGGTGTAAAAAACCTTCTCTTCTCACAGACACGTGTTATGTCAACAGTGTCTTAGGCGTTTTGTTCAAAAGTTCAGTAGCCAGACTGTCTTAAAACAAAGTGTGAGTTTATTTGGTCACACTTGGCAATAACTTGAAAATATATACAAAGTTAAATTCTTCTTACAGCTTGATGTAGTAAAACAAAAGGTAATAAGAACAAAAACTTGTATCAAAAAGGTTCAAGAGATGTTTTCAGCTCCGTCTGTGCTTTTCTATGTCAGAGAGATGTCCGCTCTAGCAGCTGTTTGTGAGGTAGGCTGTATTTAGGCCTAATGTAAACAAAATGTCTTCTTCAGTGTAAGGATGCGTGTGTCCTTCTTTGTATATGTGAAAAAGTAGTTAAGTCCTTCTGTGTGTGAGTAAAGGACATGTGTTGTGTGTGTGTGGTGTGTCGTGTGTGTGTCGTGCGCCCTGAAGTGAAGTGTCACTCTGTTTTTATACTATTTCAAATCTGCTAGTCAGCAGACTATAGCCATAGCCATATACGGCTAGAACTAAAAATGAAATGATCATATTCGTGATTATTCTAAATATTCTCCTTGCCAACAGCTGACACGTCTCTTAAGCTTCTTTGATTGTCAGTAACACACAACAGATTCTTATAAAAAACTCAAGGTGAATGACCTTTCCAAATGGCCGAATTCTTGTAATGGATATACTTTAAGCTACAGAAATGCAATTCTGTACCAAACCTTACAAATGCATATTAAACTATAATTGGATACATATAAACATATATTACTTCACACAAACTCAATCTAGCTAACTAATTAAATAACTATATCAAATAACTAACTATATTATAGATAATATATGTTTTTACTTTTAAAAAGATCTTTACAATAAAGTCTATGACATATACTCTACAGTATATTCTTATCTGTGAAACCACTGACCTACTGACCTTTAGTCATTAACTTTGCACATGAAGAACAACTGGTACAAAAAATGACATGCACACAACCTAGCTATTTCAAGATTCGTCTTATGCTGAGCTAAGTGAGCTTTTTCAATGTCAAAGCTTAAAAGGGACCCAGACTGCATAAATACAGATCTTGATTATAAAGCCGAATTAATATAATTATTCTACACTCACCAAACTTCTACTAACATGAAATTAGCAGAAGGAGCCCAAAGGGTGGCGCTAAAGAGCTGAAAAACCACGTAGTATGTCACTACAATCGTAATTGTTGGCCAACAATTGTGTAGCTGTGTGTATGCAAGACAAGTTTTGGCCAACACCCTTCAGACAAAAGTCCACGGTTTTGTTGGTCAACAATCTGATCGTGTGTACGTGGCTTTAGGCTGCAGGTAGGATGCTGCACTAATCCCTCCTGGGGCTCAAAAATGTTGTGATTGGATGCACATGGGATAAACACCTAGTGTGCTTGGGGCCTGATTACCCAGCATGTACACAGCCTAACCCACATGTGTTTTGTTTTTATCTGTTTTTATCTGTTTTTTTGTTTTTATCTGTTTTATTGTTAACCTGCGATAAATTGCACAATGATGAATCCATGATGTTTCTGTATTGTATGTTACAGTATAACTAAAGGCAAAACCTTTTTTTTAGTTTTGGACAGAGTAGAAATAGATTGGAACCCCTATCAAGTTTTTATTGCTGTCTGTGCCCCTGTTAGGTAGGGTCACCCTCTTTGTGTGTCCTGTTTACTGCTATGACTGAGAGTGAAATAAAATCACACATTTTGGGTTGACATCAAAACAGGAATAGACACTCCAGGATTTCCTCACTTTGGAGGGATTTTCTCTCACTTCCTGTTTATGGGACACAAATCCCCTATCCGATACAGATGGCAAAAAAATAAAAAATAAAACATACAGAGCTAATCTATTTCTCCGTGGATACCATCCCAAATCGAAATACAAATTGGACTCCCTTTACCACCCAACAAGGGAAGGGACAAAGAGATGGAACATTATATGAGAAATCACACATACAGTATGTGTAAAAACAGTACAATCCTTATTCAAAAATCAAAACAAGTAAAATGTATCCTATGTACATGCAAATCACTGATATATGGTGTCTACATATACTATTTTACCAAAAGTATTAGGACGCCTGCCCTTACACACACATGAACTTTAATGGCATCCCAGTCTTAGTCCGTAGGGTTCAATATTGAGTTGGCCCACCCTTTGTGGCTATACCAGCTTCAACTCTTCTAGGAAGGCTATTCACAAGGTTTAGGAGTGTGTCTATGGGAATGTTTGACCATTCTTCCAGAAGGGCATTTGTGAAGTTAGGCACTGATGTTACAGAGTTACATAGTAGGTGAAAAAAGACAAGTCCATCAAGTCCAACCTATGTGTGATTATATCTCAGTATTACATTATATATCCCTGTATGTTGTGGTCATTCAGGTGCTTATCTAATAGTTTCTTGAAAAAATCGATGCCCCCCCGCTGAGACCACCGCCTGTTGAAGGGAATTCCGCATCCTTGCCGCTCTTACAGTAAAGAACCCTCTACTCAGTTTAAGGTTAAACCTCTTTTCTTCTAATTTTGATAAGTGGACACGAGTCTTGTTAAACTCTCTTTTTGCGAAAAAGTTTTATCCTTATTGTGGGGTCACCAGTACAGTATTTTTAAATTGAAATCATATCCCCTCTCAAGCGTCTCTTCTCCAGAGAGAATAAGTTCAGTGCTCGCAACCTTTCCTCATAACTAAGATCCTCCAGACCCTTTATTAGCTTTGTTGCCCTTCTTTGTACTCGCTCCCTTTCCAGTACATCCTTCCTGAGGACTGGTGCCCAGAACTTGACAGCATACTCTAGGTGCGGCCGGACCAGAGTCTTGTAGAGCAGGAGAATTATCGTTTTATCTCTGGAGTTGATCCCCTTTTTAATGCATGCCAATATTCTGTTAGCAGCAGCTTGGCATTGCATACCATTGCTGAGCCTATCATCTACTAGGACCCCCAGGTCCTTTTCCATCCTAGATTCCCCCAGAGGTTCTCCCCCGGTGTATAGATTGCATTCATATTTTTGCCACCCAAATGCATTATTTTACATTTTTCTACAATAAACCTCATTTGCCATGTAGTCGCCCACCCCATTCATTTGTTCAGATCTTTTTGCAAGGTTTCCACATCCTGCGGAGAAGTTATTGCCCTGCTTAGCTTAGTATCCTCTGCAAATACAGGGATTGAACTGTTTACCTGTTGGAGGAGAAGGCCATGTGGTTGCGATTGTTTTTTAAATGTGTGTGCAGGACTGCTGTGTGCATTTGCCTTTGTGTGCGGGGGGGGGGGGGAATTCTGTGACGTCAGGCACTGGTGTTGGACGAGAAGGCCTGGCTCCCAGTCTCCGCTCTGATTCATCCTAATGTCTGTGGTGGGCTCACCCTTACAAAGGATCTGGTGTGTTTTGTCCTTCCGGGATTTTTAGCACAAGGAGTTTCTATAGGAATTATTTCATTTTATCCTCTCTCCCGGATTTATGGACATTCAAATACCTTATTATATATATGTGTAGCACCCTGATGTCGCTCCTAAATTTACCTGCCAGGTGTAGTTACCTTGGCTCATTGTTAGGGATCAATTGATTTCTCCCCAAGTCTGGAATTGCGGCACTTCTATCTTTTGCCACTAGGTGGCCGGGTACCTGGTGACATTTGATAAGACAAGGGCAAAGCAAGGTCAGGTTATGGGTATATGGGGTATCTCATCCAATGGGCAGGGGTTTTCTTGGATCCTTTGGCCTGCTGGGAGAACCTATATATTTGGGTGGAGTCAGGTGATCGGTGTTCTGTGCCACCTGGATGGCTGTCTGGGTGGACGTGTGTTGTATGTGGGGTGAAGCTTGAGAAGTATCTGGAGTGCCAAGCTAGGGACCCAGCAGAGAAGCGGTGGTGACATTTGAGGAAAATACTTAAGTGAAGATTGGAAGAGCTCAAGGGATTCAGTGGCAGTGAATAAGCAAGTCTAGACTGAGAGAGACTGGGAGCTCAATGGACTGAGAACCTACAAGAAGTGACTATAGAGAAAGTAAAGGAGTTCGTTACAACTTGTGTTAGGAACTGTTCTAAAACATGCAGATGTTGTGTCTTGCTGGATGCCTTTCCCTGCATGTCTATCTATGAATTTCCTGGGTGTTCAGCTGGCATATTCTTTTAAGGATTTAAGGATTGCACTGATTGTATTATTTTTTTTTTTTTTGTCTGGTTAAAGCTTGTAGGAGGAGTTTTCATTCTGCTCCGACTGTGTTATGAGGTTGCAGGAACCCTGACCCTCTGTCTGTACAGTGCTGATTGGCCCTGTGCTATCACATGCACTCTCCCAAGAAAAAAAAAAAACCTCTAGCAATACACACCAAACTGAGCATGTGCAGAGTGCTCCCAAGGCTCTGTACTATCAGCATATGGGTTGGGGATTGTGAAAGAAGGGGAGGATCAGAGAAGGCAGGATCAAACTGTCTTTTTACACAATGCAGAGGATTAACCCCTTAGATTCCACAGTGAGTATAACAAGCATGCTTTGCTGCATATACAGACTGATTTTATGGTTCTGGGTTTAGTAACACTTTAAGTTGGCTTCATTGGTCATCACTGGTATCACTGGTCAAAGGATATGATTTCACAAACAAAACTAAGTTATGAATATTTATATTTTCTTCAGACAATTCAGTAGAAGGTTATGCCAATGTTGCATGCTGGGGCAGGATATAAATATTTGGGACAGACCATGTGCTCGCTGTCTTTCCCTTGGCTGAGGCCCAGTGAAGTGGAGCCGGACATAGTTCTGCTGTTAGGCCCAATAGCCTGTTTCAAGGCCTAATGTGTGTTGACATGGTCCTGAAGCTGTCATTCTGGGTCTGGAGGAAGCTGTGCCAAAGAGCTGACCCAGGGGAGGTCCCTTGCTGGAGAGAGCCAGAAAGTAGGCTGGTCTCTCAGGAGGACTTTACGACTCACTTGGAGGAAGCACTGAAATTTAGGAACACGCTTACATTGTTGCCAGGTTGGCTTATAGGTTCTGACACTGTAAAGCTGGACATTGACATGGACCTGGAGAGTCTGTAAGTGATCGGCTATGGCAGTGGTCATCAGCCCTGTCCTCAGGGCCCACTAACAGGCCAGGTTTGCAAGATAACTGAAATACATCACAGGTGATATCTTTTGCTGCTCAGTGATTGCAGTATTCTAGTCTGCATCTCCCCAAGGTAATACATAAAACCTGGCCTGTTAGTGGGCCCTGAGGACAGGAGTTGATGACCACTGTGCTATGGTTCTGGGACCCCTAACCCTCACCTCCTTGACCGTTCTGCAATAAAACTTTTAACCACTTAAGGACGGAGCCTCTGTCTGAGTTTTGTTGTTTACAAGCTTTTTTTTGCTAGAAAATGACCCCCAGACATTACACATTTTTTTCCTAACACCCTAGAGAATAAAATGGCGGTCGTTGCAATACTTTCTGTCGCACTGTATTTGCGCAGCGGTCTTACAAGCACACTTTTTTTGGAAAAAATACACTTTTTTTTAATTGAAAAATAAGACAACAGTAAAGTTAGCCCAATTGTTTTCATATTGTGAAAGATAATGTTACGCCGAGTAACATACCAACATATCAAAATTGCACCTGCTCGTGGAATGGCAACAAACTTTTACCCTTAAAAATCTCCATTGGTGACGTTGAAAAAATTCTACAGGTTGCATGTTTTGAGTTACAGAGGAGGTCGAGGACTAGAATTATTGCTCTCGCTCTAACGATCGCAGCGATACCTCACATGTGTGGTTTGAACACCGTTTTCATATGCGGGTGCTACTCACGTATGCGTTCGCTTGAGCTCGGCAGGACGGGGCACGTTTAAAAAATTTACATTTTTTTCTTATTTATTCTACCTTTTATTTTTTGTTTTTACACTGTTCTTTAAAAAAAATTGTGTCGCTTTTATTCCTATTACAAGAAATGTAAACATCCCTTGTAATAGAAAAAAAGCATAACAGGTCCTCTTAAATTTGAGATCTGGGGTCAAAAAGACCTCACATCTTATATTTACACTAAAATGCAATAAAAAATAAATAAAAAATGGTTCTTTAAGAGCTATAGACAGAAGTGACGTTTTGACGTCACTTTCACCCTGCAATGGTATGAAGACGGGTGGAGGCCATCTTCCCCTCACTCATCTCCATGCCTAGCAGGAAGAAGGATCCGATCGCCTCCGCCACTGTCGACGGCTCCGGTAAGCTGCGGGAGGGGGGGTGGCCCTCTCCCGCCACTGATAAAAGTGATCTCACTGTGAATCCGCCGCAGAGACCACTATTATTGGAAACCGGACCACCCGCTGAAGAAGTGGATACCGGAGTTATGGCAGCTAGCTGCTGCCATAACAAAAATATCCCTCTTCAAATTTAGGACGTATATTGGCGTGCGGCGGTCCGGAAGTGGTTAAAAAAAGACAAAAGTGACTGGCGCCCAATAGTCCACTCATTATAGCCATGGACTCAGCCCTTGCCTCTGGAGGTGCTATCGTGCCTTTGGGGTACCAGAGTGGTGCTACATAAATGAAGAAAACACTAGTGTACATTCATTTCCAGTACTTGGGGGACCAGTTAAGATGGCTCTCATAGGGAACCATTCATTTTGACAGGTCATGCTCTGGAAGTCAGAGCATATGTCAGACCAGTGTGAACCAGCCATCATTGTTAATTTTTACCTAGATAAGAAACAGAGCTAATTATTTACTCAGAAAGAGAGTCCGAGGTTACAGAGGCTGATATGCACGCTGTTTAATATGCAGCGGCTTGAACTCCAGAACAGTAAAATACAGCCATGCCCAATAAAAAACAGTCACATTGCATTCTGTTGTTGTAGTAACAAGGATTGAAGTGACAATAAACTCTGGTTTAAAAAAAAAAAAGAAGAAAATTCTATTCCACTGTGTATAACATACTGCAGAACAAGTACTTTGTATTGCTCCCAGCTGCCCTCAAATCTCCAATTTCCTGCTGTAATCCGACTATCTGTTAGACGGTGGCTGTGTTCATAAATGAATACTACTATTTTATTATTTATTATTATATTATTTATTATTAAATATTACTATGGCATACCTCCCAACTTTTTGAGATGGGAATGAGGGACACCTATCAGCAAAAGTATGCAGGCATAGGACACACCCTTTACCACGCCCCCTTAAAGGAGAATTGTACAAAAAAAGTCTGGTAAAACCCACAAGTGCTTTTTTTTTACCACTATTATTCCTTTATATTGGCTTTTGGAATTTACGAATGCAGCAATTTAGAAATCAGATGGCAGGTTTAGTGCTGGAAAACACCTTTTGATAGATAAAAAGTGCATTTTATATACAACTATATAGATCAGACCAAAATGAGGGACAAATGAGGAGGAATGAGGGACAGAGGGACATTGCTCCAAATCAGGGACAGTCCTTCGAAATCAGGGACAGTTGGGAGCTATGCTATGGTTATCAGCTTCATCTATAATGCTGTATTTTCCTGATTCACTCTATTCTTTGTGAATGAATAACATTCATGAATAACATTCACAAAGGGTGAGAAAATTGCTTAGTGATATGCAATTTTGCCCCCATTTGCACAGAATGAATGTACATGCTGTTTCGCAAGATGATTCGCTCTGCAATTTAAAAAAAATAAATACACCTCTTTAGTAGGGTTGCCACCTCATCCCTTTAAACCCGAACACATATTAGTTACACAGGTTCTGTGGCTGATTAAGGTGGAAGCTAAACTCACTTAGTGTCTAACCTGCATTCAATTAGCCTCAGAACCTGTGTAATTAATATGTGTTCGGGTTTAAAGGGGTGAGGTAGCAACTCTACTCTTTAGTGTAGTTTTTATTAGCGATCTATACCTCAGGCCAGGAAGAGGGACATTTAAAACAAATCTCTGGGCAAAAAAAGGTTTTCCCTTGCAGTGAGGCTGTGCCTGCACTGCTACAGGTTAATTGCTCCTTTTTTGTCTATGGCAGTGGTCTCCAAACTGCGGCCCAGGGGCCAGATGTAGCCATTTGCTTGCCTTTTTCCAGCCCTTGAGGTATTATTCCTGCCACTGACTCCAGCAAAAGGGCACTGTTTCTCCCACTGACATCAACAATGGGGAACCATTCCTAGCATTCAAAGGAAAAAAAAAAGAAGAGGATCCCCGTTCATTGGGACTTTGTAGGCAACAATCACACATGAATAGATTAGCGAATATATTTATTGTTTGTACATAAAACCATTCGATTATTCAAGCATGAAATGATCATTAACCACTTAAGCCCTGGACCATTTGGCTGGCCAAAGACCAGAGCCCTTTTTGAGATTCAGCACTGTATTGCTTTAACTGACAATTGCGCGGTCGTGCGTCGTTCCTCCCAAACAAACTTGACGTCCTTTTTTCCCCACAAATAGAGCTTTATTTTGGTGGTATTTGATCACCTCGGTTTTTATTTTTTGTACTATAAACAAAAAAATAGTGACAATTTTGAAAAAAACGTATTATTTTTTACTTTTTGCTATAATAAATATCCCCAAAAAATATATAAAAAAAAACACCTTTTTTTTCCTCAGTTTAGGCCAATACGTATTCTTCTACATATTTTTGGTAAATAAATTTGCGATAAGCGCTTATTGATTGGTTTGCGCAAAAGTTATAGCGTCTACAAAATAGGGGATAGTTTTATGGCATTTTTATTAATATTTTTTTGTTTTACCAGTAATGGCGGTGATCAGTGATTTTTATCGTGACTGTGACATTATGGGGACAGATCGGACACTTTTGGCGCAATTTTGGGACCATTCACATTTATACAGCGATCGGTGCAATTAAAAATGCATTGATTACTGTGTAAATGTGACTGGCAGTGAAGGGGTTAACCACTAGGGGGCAGTGAAGGGGTTAAGTGTGTCCTAGGGAGTGATTCTAACTGTGGGGGGATGGGCTATGTGTGACACGACACTGATCACCACTCCCGATTACAGGGAGCGGTGATCAGTGTCCTGTCACTGGGCAGAACGGGGAAATGCTTGTTTACATCAGCAATTCCCTGTTCTTCCTCTCCGTGAGACGATCGCGGGTATCCCAGCGGACATCGAGTCCACGGGACTCGTGATCACACTCATGGAGGTCGCGGCAGAGCGGCAAATTCAAAGGGATGTGTGGTACGCCCATTTGCCCAGCTGTGGCATTCTGCCGACGTATATGTATATGCGGCGGTCAGCAAGTGGTCAATCAACTCTGTTGGGAAGGGGGCTTTGGTGAGATATCAGGGGTCTGTTTAGATCTCCTCTTTGAGACAGGGAAAAGAACATATCAAAAACCACATATATCAGGAAAAAAAAGAAAAAGACAAAGAACATGACAGATTACATAGTTAGCATGATGTATTAATAGTAATATCTCCGGTACCCGATGCGTTTCTGGTTCAAGCACATTTGTCAGAGGTATTGGCAAGAGTATGTGCAGTCATAAATTTATCTTACATGTAAAATGTTCTACTATGCAACTTGAAAAAATGAAGCACTACCAATGGTGGTGTCAACAGATGCCCACCAAGAACATCCAATATCGTAAGAAGTTTTTAAATAGGGAAAGCTCTTTATTTTTGTTTGCCGGGTGATCACAGGAACCGTATGCAACGAAAAAGTTGTGGTCAGTATCTGTAGCTTGAGGAGTGAAGCCATCCGAAGCCTCAGTATGGCTTCTTGTCCATATATAGCCAATCTGAATGACTTGGCAATAGCTATTCCGTGCTGAAAAAAGTTCCTCTGTCTGGCATCTACCCCGCTCTGCAGTGCTTTTTTGCTATTCCTAGCATTCACACCAATGATGGGACAATATTCCTCCCACTGATACCAATGATTGGGCACTATTCCTCCCACTGACACCAATGATGGGGCACTATTTCTCCCACTGACAGCAACAGAGGAGCGCCATTCCTAGCATTCGCATGTAGCACCCTCTACCTATGTAGGTGCTAAAATAGGTTTTTTTTGTGTGATAGGTAAGGTAAATTTAGCCAGGCCTGATTGTTTTGATTTGAGCTGGGAGTGGCTCAGAATAGCAGCTGGTGACTCACAGGCAGCATCACTAAGACCTCCCTCTTCTTTCTAGAACCTTCTGGAAGGTACTAGAAAGAGAGAAGGAGAGGTGGAGCTGCCTGGAGTATTCTAAGGAGCCCCGACCAATCCCCAACTTGGGTTGGCAGGGGACAGACTTCTTTAAGTACCTGGGGTCAGCCCAGCTGGGGAGGAGTCATTGGAATTGTTCAGAGCTTGAAGATGAAGTTCTAGGCTGTCAGGGGCCTTTGAGGGAGCTCCCCAGTCTGGGAGAGTAACCTTGGGCCCAGGGCTTGGGTGCAGACAGAGCCCTTCAAGAAACGTGAAGGTTCTGGACAGGAGGCACGGGAGGAGCTATGAGGACGGCAGGAGCTAGAATTGCCAGGCAAGTCTTCAAGGACAGGAACAACTGGTCGCAGCCAGGAGGGCTGGTGAGTGACAAGAACAGTCAGGAGGACTGGGGAGGCACGCCTGAGAGGACTGGGAGCATGCAGTCTGGGATGGGTGCAGAGCCAGTGGAGTGAACTGTGTTGTCAGGGGCAGTGGACAAAGGCAGCTGCGGCCAGGAGGGCTGGCAGGGCCTGAAGGTGGGTTATTTTCTTGCTACACCATAAGGGCCCAAGGTCCCTGCCTGCAAAGTGCGGTTGGTAAGGTCTGGCTGAGTCAGAGTCAGGCCTAACCATTTTGTGCTAGCTGATCTTGAGAGTCAAGAGTTGTGCAGGAGGAAGGAAGAGGAATAGTCTGCAAGCAAATAAAGTGCTGGAGGAGACTGAAGTCGTAATATGTACAGGGAGTGTACATAGTTTGTCCCAATTGATTGTTCTAAAATTCACTGGGCATTCCATATATTCCTTTACCCAACCAAGTCATATACCCTCAATAAAAAACAAAAACAAAGCTATTGGACTGTTCATTGTCTTGAAGTGGCTTGGAAATGAATGCCGGGGGCTGGGCAGGGTGACAGGTGGGCCACAACACTTAGCAGCCCCTACGCGGGTACCGCCACACACACTATTCCTCCCACTGACACTAACAATGGGGCATCATTCCTAGCATTAACACCAATGATGGGGCACTATTCCTCCCTCAGACACCAGCAATGGGTCACCATTCCTTCCACTGACACCAACAATGGGGCATCATTCCTAGCATTAACACCAATGATGGGGCACTATTCCTCCCACTGACACCAATGGTGGGGCACTATTCCTCCGACTGACACTAATGATGGGGTATTATTCCTCCCACTGACACCAACGGTGGGGCAGTTCCCCCCAATTACACCAATGATGGGACACTCTTACACCTGAGGACACCAATGATGGGGCAGTTTTCCCCCAAATGACACCAATGATAGGGCACTATTACTCCCACTGATACCAACTATGGGGCACTATTTCTCCCCCTAATACCAATGATGAGGCATTTGTTTACTTCCACTGGGTAGAGTCCACCCCCTCTAAACTCTGAAGGACAGTAAACTGGCACTTAGTTTGGAAAGTTTGGCAACCCCTGGTCTAGGGGATTGGAGGACGGACATATACAGTGGAGAAAATAATTATTTGATTCCTTGCAGATTTTGTAATTTTGCCCACTTACACAGAAATGAAGGGTCTATCATTTTTATCATAGGTGTATTTTAAATGATAGAGAGAATATCAACTAAAAATCCAGACAAAACACGATACAAATGTTATAAATTAAGTTGCAGGTCAGTGAGTAAAATAAGTATTTGATCCCCAAGCAAAACATGACTTAGTACTTGGTAGAGAAATCCTTGTTGACAAGCACAGAGGTAATACGTTTCTTGTAGTTGGGTACCAGGTTTTCACATATCTCAGGAGGGATTTTGGTCCATTCTTTTTTACAGATCTTCTCTAAATCCATAAGGTTTCTTGGCTGTCGCTTGGCAACTCGAAGTTTCAGCTCCCTCCATAAATTTTCTATAGGATCAATGTCTGGAGACTGGCTAGGCCACTCCCTGACCTTAATGTGTTTCTTCTTGAGCCACTCCTTTGTTGCCTTGGCGGTATGTTTTGGTTAATTGTCATGCTGGAAGACCCATCCATGAGCCATCTTTACTGTTCTGGGTGAGGAAAGAAGGTTCTCATCCAAAATTTTACAATACATGGCCCCATCCTTGGCCCCTCAATGCGGCAAAGTGGGTCTGTACCTTTAGCAGAGAAACAGCCCCAAAGCATAATGTTTCCACCTCCGGGCTTGACTGTAGGGATAGTGTTCTTAGGGTCATAGTCAGCATTTTTCTTCCTCCAAACACGGCGAGTCCCCCTCCTCAAAGAGGCACATGTACAGTCATACCAATGAACATCTAAATGATTCAGGCTGGGTCCACACTATAGAACACAGCAGCTCACAGCAGGAGTCCGGTGCGTCTCCTTTTAGGGGCCGATTTCAGCCCAACTTTTTGGCTGAATTCGGACCTGAAACGGATCCGCTGCGGAGATGTGTGAACTGGCTCCATAGAGAGCCGGTCACAATCTCCTGCTATGTGAATTGGATGTGGATAAAATCAGCATCCAATTCACATAAGTATGAACCCAGCCTCAGAGAAGGATTGTGAGAATTTGCTGTGGCCAGATGAGACCAAAATGAAGCTCTTTGGCATTAACTTGACTCGTCATGTTTGGAGGAAGACCAACATTAAAGCGGTACCCTGGCTTAGAGATGAGCAGTTGTGTAACATACAGAGTTCCTCTGGGAAGTATTCTGTCCCATGTCACTACACACCTTTCCCTGGTGAATTCTGCATTAGGAGGGACACCTCTGAGCATGGGCGTCCGCAGGAGGGGGCAAGGGGGATCAAGTGCCCCCCCTGGAATCAGCAAGGTGTCCACACACTAGGGAGGAAAGTGCAGAAAAGAAAGTAAAACATGATAAGGGAACGTTCACTTCACCAGAGCTCAGCCTTATTTATTGTCGGGCTGACACCTGGATCTCCTTCCCCACTAGGGATGGGCCAAAACCCCCCGCAGCAGAACATGCGAACAGGCAAAAAATTTGTTTGAACACGTGAACACAGTTAAAGTCTATGAGACACGAACGTGAAAAATCAAAAGTGCTAATTTTACGGGTTAATATGCAAGTTATTGTCATAAAAGGTGTTTGGGGACCTGGTCCTGCCCCAGGGGACATGTAGCATTGCAAAAATAAGTTTTAAAAATTGCATTTTATTCAGGAGCAGTGATTTTAATAATGCTTAAAGGGAAACAAAAAAAGTGAAATATTCCTTTAAATTTCGTACCTGGGGGGTGTCTATAGTATGCCTGTAAAATGGCGCATGTTTCCCGTGTTTACAACAGTCCGAGAGCAAAATGAAATTTCTAAAGAAAAAAAAAGTCATTTAAAAGTACTAGCGGTAGCACCGGCTGCTATAACGAATTTTCGGGTCTCTGCAATACACATAAAAGTCATTGAAAAAAATGGCCTGGGATTCCCCCACAGTGCATTGTGGTATGAATATTAAGGGGAACCCCGAACTAAAATTAAAAAAAAAATTCCATACCAGGCCGTTCAGGTCTGGTAAGGATATTAAAGGGAACCCCGCGCCAAAATTTAAAAAAAAAATGGCGTGGGGGTCCTCCTCAAAATCTATACCAGACCCTTCAGGTCTGGTATGGATTTTAAGGGGAACCCCGTGCCAAAATGGAAAAAAAATGGCGTGGGGGTCCCCCTAAAAATTAATACCAGATCCTTATCCGAGCATGCAATCTGGTAGGCCACAGGAAAAGAGGCCGGGATCTGGGGGTCCCCTTGTTAATGAGGGCTTCCAGATTCCGATAAGCCCCCCGCCCTCATACCCCCACAACCACTGGGCAAGGGTTGTGGGGATGAGGCTCTTGTCCCCATCAACGTGGGGACATCCTCCCCATGTTGAGGGCATGTGGCCTGGTATGGTTCAGGAGGGGGGGCGCTCTCTCTTCTCCCCCTCTTTTCCTGTGGCCTGCCAGGTTGCGTGCTCGGATAAGGGTCTGATATGGATTTTTAGGGGGACTGCCACGCCATTTTTTAAAAAATTTTGGCACGAGGTTCCCCTTAATATCCATACCAGACTTGAAGGGCCTGGTATGGAATTTTGGGGGACCCCCACGCATTTTTGTTTTTTTTAATTTTGGTTCCCCTTAATATTCAGACCCAAAGGGTCTGCTAACGCACTGTGGGGGAATCCCAGGCCATTTTTTTCAATGACTTTTATGTGTATTGCAGAGACCCGACAATTCATTATAGCTGCCGGCGCTACCGCTAGTACATTTAAATAACTTTTTTTTCCTTTAGAAATGTCATTTTGCTGTCAGACTGTTCTAAACACAGGAAACATGCGCCCCTTTACAGGCATACTATAGACACCCCCCAGGTATGAAATTTAAAGGAATATTTCACTTTTATTGTTTCACTTTAAGCATTATTAAAATCACTGCTCCCGAAAAAACTGCCATTTTTAAAACTTTTTTTTGCATTGATCCATGTCCCCTGGGGCAGGACCCAGGTCCCCAAACACTTTTTATGACAATAGCTTCCATATTAACCTTTTGATTTCTCCCATAGACTTTTAAAGGGTGTTCTGCAGCTTTCGAATTTGCCGCGAACACCCTAAATTGTTCGCTATTCGAACAGCCAATGTTCGAATCGAACTCATGTTCGACCTGAACAGACAGCCCATACCTATTCCCTGCCTATCACAGGCTGCCTGATTGCTCTTATCTTCTGTTATCAGCGAACTACTTGTGGAATGTGTCTCCAATTGCCTGTCTGCTGACCAGTCAGCATAGACTGTGCATCCCTTTATACTGTCATCCTGGTTGGATATCAGGCTGAACCTTCTGTTATCATGTGAAATGATTTAACACTTTACTTCCCTACATGCTTCTACTTTGAAAAGAACCATGCTTGGATTTCAGAGCTGTTTAAGAGGTGGTGAGGAGGCAATATGTTGCCTTCTCACCACTTGATTTAACCCAATAATTGCCATACGGTGGCCACTCTGAATTGCATTATACTTTTTCACAGCACCACCCACTAAAAGCAATATGCTGTTTAGCCACTTCAGCCCTGGAAGATTTTACCCGCTTCCTGACCAGAGCACTTTTTGCGATTCGGCACTGCGTTGCTTTAACTGACAATTGTGCGGTCGTGCGATGTTGCACCCAAACAAAATTGACGAGTTTTCTTTTGGTGGTATTTGATCACCACTGCAGTTTTTATTTTTTGCGCTATAAACAAAAAAAGAGTGTAAATTTTGAAAAAAACACAATATTTTGTACTTTTTGCTATAACAAATATCCCCTTTTTTTTTTAAAAAAAAAAGCTAATTTTTTCTCAGTTTAGGTCGATATGTATTCTTCTATATATTTTTTGGTAAAATTGAGCGTATATTGATTGGTTTGTGCAAAAGTTAGAGCGTCTAAAAAAGGAGGATAGATTTATAGCATTTTTATTATTTTTTTTTATTTACAAGTAATGGTGGCGATCTGCGATTTTTACCATGACTGCGACATTATGGAGGACACATCGGACAATTTTGACACATTTTTGGGACCATTGGCATTAATACAGTGATCAGTGCAATAAAAATGCCTTGATTACTGTAAAAATGTCACTGGCAGTGAAGCGGTTAACCACTAGGGGGCGCTCAAGGTGTTAATTGTGTTCCCTGACTGTGTGTTCTACCTGAAGGGGGGAGGGGACTGTCTAGGGGAGATGACAGATTGTTGTCCATACTTTGTATGAACAGACGATCAGTTACTTCTCCTCTCAGAGAACCGGAAACTATGTGTTTACAAACACAGATCCCAGTTCTCCATGTGTCAGCTCGTGCTCGCCCCTAGTGGCCGCCTTAGGAGCCGACGTAACATGAGGGGGATTCGCCTGCCCGTGTCATTCTGCTGCAGTATAACTGCGGCGGCTGATCGGCAAGCAGTTAACCAGTTCTATCAGTGCTGCCAATCAGTGGCACCTATTAGTGCCCCCTATCAGTGACCATTAGTGAAGGAGAAAAACTACTTATTTGCAAAATTTAATAATAGAAGCTAAGCAAAACTTTTTTTTTTTCTTAATTGTCCGACTTTTTTTTTAGCAAAAAATAAAACCCCAGCGGTGATTAAATACCACCAAAAGAAAGCTCTATTTGTGTGAAAAAAATTATAGCAATTTTATTTGGGTACAGTGTAGCATGACCGCGCAATTGTCATTCAAAGTGCGACAGCGCTGAAAGCTGAAAATTGGCCTGGGCAGGAAGGGGGTGAAAGCAGACATCCCAACCTCCAAAAACTAATTTCAGGGAGGTGGGCGTAGCTTAAACTGTACTACATATTGGGCGTGGCTTAAATGGGGTGTGGTTTAACAAAGTCTGAAATGACTTACAGAGGAGGGTGTGGAGGGTGGTGTCAGTAGGGCAGTGGACGGTGTCAGTAGTTCTTTTTTTTTTTTCATTATTTTTTTACAATTGTATTTTTAAAATTATTTTACAATTTAGTTTTTTATTTTTTATTTTTCACAATGATTTGGGGTGGGTTAGTGGACAGTGTCAGTAGAGCAGTGTGTCAGTAGTTTTTTGTTTTTATTATTTTCTCTATTTTTTTACAATTTTGTTGTTTATTATTTTCTATAAATCATTTTTTAAAATATTTTTTTTTCACAGTGCTTCTGGGGAAGGGGGTGGGGAGTATGTGGTGGTGATGTTGTCAGCAGGGCAGTGGATGGTGTCAGTAGTTTTTATTTTTACATATTGTTTTTTTAAATTTTAAATTTTTTTTGTTCGCAATGCTTTTTTTTTTTTGGGGGGGGGGGGGTTGGGGCAGTGGATAGTATGGGTAGGGCAGGGGGTGGTGTAGTCAGAAGTTTTTTATTTTATATATTTTTTATAATTTTACTTTTTATAATATTTGTTTACAATTTTATTTATTTTTAAATATTTTTTGCATTTTTTTAACCACTTAAGCCCCGGACCATTTGGCTCGCCAAAGACCAGAGCACTTTTTGCGATTCGGCACTGCGTCGCTTTAACTGACAATTACGTGGTCGCACGACGTGGCTTCCAAACAAAATTGACGTCCTTTTTTACCCACAAATAGAGCTTTCTTTTGATGGTATTTGATCACCTCTGCGGTTTTTATTTTTGGCGCTATAAACAAAAAAAGAGCGACAATTTTGAATTAAAAATTATTTTTTACTTTTTGCTATAATAAATATTCCCAAAGAATATATAAAAAAAAAATTTTTTTTCCTCAGTTTAGGCCAATATGTATTCTTCTACATATTTTTGGTAAAAAAAATTTGCAATAAGCATTTATTGATTGGTTTGCGCAAAAGTTATAGCGTCTACAAAATAGGGGTTAGTTTTTTACTTTTTTTTTAATAATTTTTTTTTTACTTGTAATGGTGGCGATCTGTGATTTTTATCGTGACTGCGACATTATGGCGGACACATCGGACAATTTTGACACATTTTTGGGACCATTGTCATTTTTTCAGCGATCAATGCTAAAAAATTGCACTGGTTACTGTAAAAATGACACTGACAGTGAAGGGGTTAACCATTAGCTGGCTAGGAAGGGGTTAAGTGTGTCCTAGGGAGTGATTCTAACCATTAGGGGGCGTGGCTACATGTGACACGTCCCTGATCACCGCTCCCGATCACAGGGAGCTGTGATCAGTGACAGTGTCACTAGGTAGAATGGGGAGATGCTTGTTTACATTAGCATCTCCCCGTTCTTCCTCTCCGTGAGACGACTGCGGGTATCCCCGCGGACATCGAGTCCACGGGACCCGCGATCCTACTCACGGAGCTCGCGGCAGAGTGGCAAATTCAAAGGGATGTACAGGTACGCCTATTTGCCCAGCCGTGCCATTCTGCCGACGTATAGGTATATGCGGCGGTCAGCAAGTGGTTAATCAACTCTGTTGGGGGGGGCTTTGGTGAGATATCAAGGGTCTAAACAGACCCCTGACATCTCCTCTTTGAGACAGAGAAAGAGGCTGAGGACATTGATTCCCCAGTCCCTTTCTCAGCATTGAAGATGAAAGGACAGAAGACAGCGGCTCCTCTCCATTCATAAAATGAGCAGAGTAACACACAGGTTACTCTGCTCAGTTTTCACAGGACACAGGAGAGATCTCGCTCACTGTGTCCCATTCAGAAAAGGCAGGGGCCGGTAAATGACCGGTCCCTTCCTCCGCTCGCCATCCTGACAGATCCCCACAGTTGGCGGCAGAGGAGGGAAGCCGGCTGCGGGGGATGGGGGCGGAGGAGGAGGACAGGGAGCCGGTGAAGAGGAGGGGGGGTGAAGGACACGGAGGGGGCTGGAGGAGGAGGACAGAGAGCCAGGTGAAGGACAGGAGGGGGCTGGAGGAGGAGGACAGAGAGCCAGGTGAAGGACAGAAGGGGGCTGGAGGAGGAGGACAGAGAGCCGGGTGAAGGACAGGAGGGGGCTGGAGGAGGAGGACAGAGAGCCGGGTGAAGGACAGGAGGGGGCTGGAGGAGGAGGACAGAGAGCCGGGTGAAGGACAGGAGGGGGCTGGAGGAGGAGGACATAGAGCTGGGTGAAGGACACGGAGGGGGCTGGAGGAGGAGGACAGAGAGCCGGGGGATGGACACAGAGGGGGCTGGAGGAGGAGGACAGAGAGCCGGGTGAAGGACAGGAGGGGAACCGTAGAAGACACGGAGGGGGGCTGGAGGAGGAGGAAACAGGGAACAGTCAGGGATGATTGGTGCAGCAGGTAGGACAGCTGTGATCACCGATCTCCCTGTATAGCTTTTTAGCCAACAGCCACGGGAGGGAGAGAAGGAGAAGCGGATGTCAGCTGTACAAGGAGATTGGTGTTCACAGCTGTCCTTCCTGCTGCACCGATCATCCCCGGCTGTGAACCAGGGGACCATCCAGGATCAGCCCCACAGCCGGAATATCGGGAAGCACTTGCGGGTGTCCTGGAGGCTCACCCCAAATGCGGGAGGCTCCCGTACCTCGCGGGAGACTAAAGATGTCTGTGAAAGTGCCTGGTAGGCAAGTTATTAAGCACAGCAACATAGCATAAAGATGTTATTGTGCCCATAAAGCTGCTGTTGTGCCCATATAGAATTTAAGATCTCCACTGGCTTTAGCCAATGCTGCACCATGCAGGTGTAGTTTTTTTTTGTAATTGTTTGATTGCCTAATTGTATGTTTATTTATACCTTCACTTGTTGTGGTCACAGCATATTTTGCATGGTTTTGTACGTGGCTCAAATCGCTACTGCAAAACCAGGTACATTCCCCCCCCCAAAAAAAGTGCCAAATGTGGCAGTGGAAGGGGGGAGAGTTTCACCTTCATGAAATTGTCGGAAAGGGGAGGAGCATGGGTGACCTTAAAATGAGGGCCCCGCCCCCCCCCTGAAAAAAGTTCTGCGGACGTCCATGCCTCTGAGGCTATGCCCTCTCCACCAGTCCAGCATACCTCTGCCAACCACTCCCAGTGACAGAATGGATTCTTCCCGCCGTGCATCAGGCACAGACCTCATGCATGCAATTAATTAAAGTGACTCTAAAGTTTGGTATTTCTTAAAAACAAACATGTTAATGGATTTGCACAGAACAGCCCCAATCCTCTTCTTTTTGGGTCCCCCACCAACAGTCCTGGCTCCTCCCCCCTGCTGAGTGCCCCCAATAGCAAGTCTGGTGGCCTTTCTACCAAGAATATCATGTATGGCGTAAGAACATAAACTTTCTTCTAGATCCCACAATGCCTAAAAATATACAAGAGTTTAAATGTATGTGCCATTGGCTCCCACTGCTATCAATCACAGCCAGTGTGCGGGAGAGGGAGGGTGCTGAGCCCAGTTCTGTGTGTCTTTTGGACACACAAAGCAAGGCTCGGGAGTGATCACACACAAGCTCCTAGCTATGGGGGCACTCAGAGAAGAGGAGGAGCCGGGAGCACTGACGGGAAGAGGAGGAGGATTGGGCCTGCTCTGTGCAAAAAAGCAGGTAGGTATAAGATATTTTTCATAAAAAAAAACCTTTAGTATCACTTTAATTTAAAAATGTGGTCTTTATTTCCATTGTGCAATGCTCATTGTCTATTGCGTGGGAGTGTAGGTGCTGCTGCCAGTTTATTGGGTGACAACTCTTGAGACTCAAATCTATAAATTCAGGGGTGAGGAGGGAGGCACACCTAAGTGTAGTATGATAAGACCACAGTTTATTGCACAAGGAAATGCAATTGCAGGATGGAGGAGATATCACGCATGTCTGTTGTCAAAAATATCATCCTCGAGGGGTGCCGCTGTTCCGACAGATTAGGCGACCCATCAGTATTCGTAACGGAAGTGATGTTCCATCGCCGCCATCTTGCTACACCCCGCACTCCTCCACAGTAAGGATACACTAGAAGGGGGCAAGTGGATATCTTGTTATGCCCACCGGAGTTTTGAACTCATTATTAACAGTAAACGGACTATATATGGTGAAATACAGTATTTAGAAATTCAATGGACTGTTTACATATTGAATTTTAAAATCAGCGGCAAACCTGCTGATGTCACAGGTTTGCTAATCTGACAGAACACCGCTGCTTTTATAATTCAACATGTAAACAGTCAGACGGATTTCTAAATCGTGTATTTCACTATATAAGCTCTATTTACTGTTAAAAATAACTGTGAAATGAAAAACTCTGGTGGGTACAACAATATGTCTGCTTCCCCCCTTCTCAGTGTATCCTTACTGTGGAGGAGTGCGGGGTGTAGCAAGATGGTGGCAACGGAACGTCACTTCCGTTACAAATTCTGACAGGTCACAGAATCTGACGGAACACTGCTAACTGCTATTCGGTTTCCATCCAGGGTCCAGGGGGCTGTTAGAGGCTGAGCTGGGATGCTGGATGCATCCAGGAAGTCCAGGGGATCTGCGCTATCTGACGTGGCCTGCACTAGAGGAAATGACGTCACTGGATGGGCGGGCTATGGTCATAGAGAGGACAGAAAAGTCTATGGCTATGCGCTCGAAGCACACAGCGCCTTCTACTGGCCTGCTGCAATGAGTGAGATTGAAGCTTAAAGTGGAGTTCCACTGAAATATTTTTTTTAAAAGTCAGCAGCTACAAATACTGCATCTGCTGACTTTTAAAATATGGACACTTACCTGTCCAGGGCACCCGCAATGTCCTCACCCAAAGCCGATCTATCCCTCGGCTCTCGGGTGGAGGTTCCGCCATCTTCGGTAAGGGAATCAGGAAGTGAAGCCTTGCGGCTTCACAGCCTGGTTTCCTATTGCGCATACGCGAGTCACGCTGCGCATCCTTACTGGTCCCTGCTGTGTTCTGGGACCTGTATGTCTCCCAGAAGACAGCGGGGGGGGGGAGGAGGGGCCGGACATAGCGTAGATCACCGCGGAGCCTGCAGTGATCTATGCCCGGAAGTGGGAGCAAATACCTGGATTATACAGGTATATGCTCCCCCCTCCCCTGAAAGGTGGCAAATGTGACACCGGAGGGGGGAGGAATCCGATCAGCGGAAGTTCCATTTTTGGGTGGAACTCCGCTATAAATACATGCTGTGTAAATGCCTGCGGCCGTGGAACTATAACGACCAGTGGACCCAAAACATAGGCATTGTATTAAATTACAACAAATAGATAAAACCATTAACTAAAAATGTCATATAGACATAATACAAGTCATTGATAAAGTATATTATAAAACACATTGGAAGAGAAGCCAAAAAACATGACCAGAAGGAAAACAAAAAGGGGAGGGGGGAGAGAAAACAGAAAAAGAAAAGAAAAACAGAAAAAAGAAAGAAAACAGAGAGAAGGGGAAGGGGATCATTATTGGAAGCCCCACCCCCCTTCTTTCAATTGTTCTTACAGAGTTCTGGGATACACTCTGGGGATGGCTGCTACCTGAACTATTATCAACTCATTTAGAGTTGTCATGGACAACATATGCCTATACCAAGCACTATAACACTTATTGCTTTTACACTGCAAATCTATCCATTTGTTATGTGCTGGTGTGTTTCTATTAAATCTATAAATCCAAAACATGTTCAGGATACTAAGGCCAGTCTTGGTCTTTAGCCTTTGTGTGCCATGAAGGCAAACCCATTATTGCCTATTTTCAAAAAGAGAGTCAATGACAAAGGCAGGACTATTTCCACATGGTAAGACATGTTCATCTTGGAAGTGCACCAAGTCCCCCTTCCATATTTATGAAGGACTTATGAGTATGAATTTAAAACATTCTTTGATCCAGATATAATGGTGGTGGACTAATGGTGCATGCACTTCTCTTCCAAGGTTTATGCGATAGACTGAAGTGACGTATCATAAAACGCATCGGGCAGAGCTTGCTCATGACATCATTGCGCACGTTGGTGTTTGGGCAGCAGTGCAATATGTGATTCCTTGATGCTGTGCCAAGCAAATTTGTACAGCACTGGGCCATGGAATGTTTTTTTTGTTGTTTTTTTTGAGTGGCGCATAAATAGGAGTATTTATATCCTTTGGATTCAATGTGAGAGCTATCGGGAGGGGGAGCACATTGTAAAGCCTGATTGCCTCTGTAACCACGGAAGGTCTCTTGTCTCATACTGCTTTTAACCTCTTATGATCTGGAGGTTAACTACTCTTGGTAAGGAGTGAGCACTGATGGTGGTGGAGTTCCCCTTACAAGGTGTTTTTATGGCACTTTGCGCAGTGGTTTACATACTGGACTCAAGGATATCGAAAGTGTAGCACTGCCCCCTTGGGGGTTGTTTAGAATTTCATGTTCATCTGCGCCACTTTGACCCTGTGAACTTTCCAGCTCTCCTGACACTCTGGGTTCAGACATGTTGTATGTACCTTTTAAAAAACACACCGACACAATATAGATTAATTAGCTATGTCTGATTTTACTTGTTCAAAGGGTCAAAGTGGCGCAAATGAACATGAAATCCAAGCAACCCTCAAGGGGGCAGTGCTACATTTGGGGGCTCGTCCGGGATGCAAGGCCTTGCAATGATCTTCACTGGCAAGTTGGAGCTCATAGAACAAGAATCCTGAGTGCGGCACAGTGAGGTATAATCAAAGCAAGAAGTTGTGCCTGGCTAGTTGTAATCCTTAAGGTAATTCTAGGTGTAAGGTGTCTGTATACAGTGTTCTGTGAGATAAGGTAAGGTTATGCCAGGTGTGAGTTGTCTATATACAGTGTTCTGTGAACTAGGATAAAGTAGAGATTGTATTGGCAGGTGGATGCCCTCTCACCAAACTAAAGAACAGCATAGGAACCTCCTAAAGAGTGATCCAAGTTGGTGCATCCTTCTGTGGAACAGGCGGTTCCCCTTGTATAGCAAGCGGCGCTGGACCTGCCTGGGCCGGAACAGGGTTCGCCATTTAGACCGCAGTCCTTTTGCAAAGAAGCGGAGGGGTGTTTACTTGATGGAACCGGGAAGCAAGAGACCTTGGGCCTAGTCTGCTGTCCCTTTTAAAGCCTCTCCAAGAGTTCTTTTCCTGGAGCCGATGGCATGCTGGGATGTGTAGTCCAGGGCTAGTTCTGTAGATCAAGGATGTCTGTTCAGGAGACTACAGTCCCCACACTGTTCTCTGCTGTCAGGAAGATGATGCACGTTTTTTTAAGCCCAACACTAGAGGAACACAGAGACGGTCCAAGAATGGAGAAGGTAAGTCTGTAGTGGCAGATAAATGTAGTCCGCTGTTTGCTACAAAAGTTTACTGCCCCGTACACACGAGCGGATTTTCCATTGGAAAAAACATGGATGTTCTTGGACTTCTCTGAACTTTCGACCATCAAGAATGCAGTGACGTATAACACTACGACGAGCCGAGAAAATGTAGTTCAATGCTTCTGAGCATGCGTCGAATTGTTTCCGAGCATGCGTAGGAATTTTGCGCGTCGGATTTTGTACAAACGATCGGAATTTCCGATCGGAACTTTTTCCGACCGAAAAATAGAGAACCTGCTCTCAATCTTTTGCTGGCTGGAATTCTGCCAGCAAAAGTCCGATGGAGCATACACACGGTCGGAATTTCTGACCAAAAGCTCACATCCGACTTTTGCTGGCAGAATTTCTGATCGTGTGTATTGGGCTTACCGATTGTATGAGCTTTTATGAACTGGTGCATATAATGTTCTAATTTATGACAGCTGGCACAATGACTTTTCATGCACATGAACACTTTCATCACCTTTAATCATATGTATTTTTGACATATGATTATGCATTTGAATTGTTTATTGATGAACTTATGCATGTTTATAATAGTATTTATTAGGTTCATCTTCAAATTTAGCAAATATGCAATATTAAATGGTTGTTTAAAGTGTACCTTTTTCTTGTAGACATTATGTGGTAGACTGTATATCACGCACTTAGGGTAAATGAACCTCTCCTAGCTAATTCTTCCAGCCCAGGCTTATAAAACAATAGATTAGCCCAACCCACAGTACACACCCAGAGGTTGGGTTTCCCTTAAAGAGATACTAACCCCAGCTTACATGTTGACAAACCACCCACAAAAAGTAGGCTGCATCCATTAAGCAAAATGATCAAATTTGGGATTCCTATAGAACCATATTGCTGATGAATGCTTTTATTTCATTCATCTTTTAATTCATTAAATATTGTAATTTAACATTACTGTATTCATGATTTTTTCAGCCCTTCTGCACAATGAAGCCGCCTTGGTGGTTTCCGCTCCATCATCACACAGAGCCCAGCTGGGAGAGAACTTTGTACTGCCATGCTCTTTCAAAGTGGATGACCAATCAATAAACCTTCAGTTCCTCGCCATTTTGTGGCTTTTCCAGGGCAATGAGGTTTTGAGGATTGACAACAAGGGGACAGTGTCCCAACCGAGAATGTTTATCAATCAACAGGACATCACCAAAGGAAATGCTAATATGGAAATCAGAAATGTCACCGTCTCTGACATTGGAAAATATAGATGTATGGTAATCTACAGTCCACAGAAGGAATTCAAGGATATAGACCTCAATGTTTATGGCAAGTATAATACACAAACATGTATAACTAAGTATGAAAATGTATTGAATCTACAAGTAGGTTGCTAAACTGCGCAATAGATTGCCATCATATACATAAAATATATGCTGCTTGTTAATTTGTGTGCTAGTGACATAGAGCTACATGGACTCACTTTTATATAGAGAAAAGATGTCCAATGCTACAGTACCAGAGGGTGTTCACCACACAGAACATCACTGCAGATAAAGGATAACCCTTTCATGACTAAGCCTATTTTTGAAATTTGGTGTTTACAAGTTAAAATCCGTATTTTTTGCTAGAAAATTACTTAGAGTTCCCAAACATTATATATATTTTTTTAGCAGAGAATCTAGAGAATAAAATGGCGATTGTTGCAATATTTTTTATCACACGGTATTTGTGCAGTGGTGTTTTAAACGCAAATATTTGGAAAAGGGACATTTTCATGAATTTTAAAAAATCCAAACAGTAAAGTTACCCCAATTTTTTTGTATAATGTGAAAGATGATGTTACGCCAAGTAAATAGATACCAAACATGTCACCCTTTATAATTGCACGCACTCGTGGAATGGCGACAAACTACGGTACCTATGAATTTCCATAGGCGACGCTTTAAAAATTTTTTACGGTTACCAGGTTTGAGTACAGAGGAGGTCTAGGGCTAGAATTATTACTCTTGCTCTGACGATCGCGGCGATACCTCACATGTGTGATTTGAACACCGTTTACATATGCGGGCGCAACTTTCGTATGCGTTTTCTTCGCTGCGCGAGCTCGCGGGGACAGGGGCACTTAAAAATTTATTTTTTTTTTTTAATTTATATTTTTACTTTATAAATTGTGTTTAAAAAAATTAATTTTTTTTTTACTTTTATTGCTGTCACAAGGAATGTAAACATCCCTTGTGACAGTAATAGGTGGTGACAGGTACTCTTTATGGAGAGATCGGGGGTCTAAAAGACCCCCCATCCCTCCTTTACACTTCAAAGTATTCAGATCGCCGAAAACGGCGATTCTGAATACTGTGTACTTTTTTAAATTCGGCGCCATTGGCAGCCGAGTAAACGGGAAGTGACGTCATGAGAAGAGCTGGAACGAGAAGGCTGGAACGAAGCCGCTCACAGCTTCGTTCCAGCCCGCCCCCAGCCGCCGAAGGCAGACGATTAGACACCGGGCCTCCCGATCGCACGGGAGGCCCGGTAACAGCGGCGGGAGGGGGGGATGTCCCCTCCCGCTCCTCCGGTATAACAACCGAGCGGCTTTTAGCCGCATCGGTTTTTATACACGGGTAGCCGATCGCCCGCTGTAAACAACGGTACCGGGATGATGCCTGCAGCTGCGGGCATCATCCCAGTATAACCCCGGAAAGCCGAGTACGCATATCTGCGTACGGTCGGCGGAAAGGGGTTAAATGGGTGAAAATAACCCAAAAGCATTCAAGAGAAACTGAACTGTGGAAGCTGGTCCCAATAAAGGCAAGCGGAGGGCAAAGGACTAGTCACCAGTATAGCCTGTGGTCTCTCTGTAGCTGATCTTTTCTCCAATACTGACCATGCCTTGTGTCCCTGTGTGGAGTAATGACTTGCTGACTGTGGGGTAATGATGACGAAACAGCAGGAAAGGTGGAGGAAACACGGATCCACATAATTAAAGAAGCAGAAGCAGAGAGATCCTGGCACTGTAGCTCCTCAGGTACAGCTTCCCCTCCAGGAAGGAAAACAGTGAGCAGCACAGTAGTAACAGCACAGTATCCCAGTTCAAATCTGATGAGACTAGCAGTGAAAAGCAGCAGTGTCTTACATGATTTCACCCTGCAGATATAGAACTATGAAACGTAAGGCAGAGGAGTGTCTAGCCTCAGTAAGTGCACTGCTATGTTTTAGGGAGAAATAAAACATAACTCTGGGCAAAGAAAACTTCCATTTAAAGGGTGAGTTCACCTTTCTCAAAAAACTGCCTATGGTGATAAAGTTGCAGATTTGACTAAAATTGAATAATGCCCTTGCTATAGGTGTAGGCCATTTACATACATCATGAAAGCTGACTGGAAAACCCCCAGGACTTGACCCGGCGGGGAGACAGCGTCTCCCCGCCGGGTCAAGTTCCAGGGCTCAGGTAAGTAAAACTGGGGGCCGGTCACCTTAATGCATTGGATGCATTAACCGCTTGCCGACCGGCTCACAGCGATATACGTCGGCAGAAGGGCACGTACAGGCATATTAACGTACCTGTACATTGCTCTTTAAGAAGTGGATTGCGGGCGGGTGCCTCCACCGCGAGCTCCGTGAGTGCGATCGTCTCACGAAGAGGAAGAACGGGGAAATGCTGATGTAAACAAGCATTTCCCCATTCTGCCTAGTAACAGAAAACACTGAGCACAGCTCCCTGTAATCTGGACCGATGATCAGTGTTGTGTCACACATAGCCACGACCCCTCCACAGTTAGAATCACTCCCTAGGACACACTTAACCCCTTCATTGCCCCCTAGTGGTTAACCCCTTCACTGCCAGTCACATTTACACAGTAATCAATGCATTTTTAATCGCACTGATCGCTGTAAATGTGAATGGTCCAAAAATAGCACCAAAAGTGTCCGATCTGTCCGCCATAATCTTGCAGTCACGATAAAAATCGCTGATCACTGCCATTACTAGTAAAAAAAAATATTAATAAAAATGCCAAAAAACTATCCCCTATTTTGTAGGCGCTATAACTTTTGCGCAAACCAATCAATAAACGCTTGTTGTGATTTTTTTTACCAAAAATATGTAGAAGAATACGTATCGGGCTAAACTGAGGAAAAAAACAGTTTTTTTTATATATTTTTTGGGGATATTTATTATAGCAAAAAGTAAAAAATAATACCTTTTTTTCAAAATTGTCGCTATTTTTTTGTTTATAGCGTAAAAATTAAAAACCGCGAAGGTGATCAAATACTTTATTTGTGAAAGCTCTATTTGTGGGGAAAAAAGGACGTCAATTTTGTTTGGGAGCCACGTCGCATGAACGCGCAATTGTCAGTTAATGCAACGCAGTGCCGAATCGCAAAAAGTGCTCCGGTCTTTTGACAGCCAAATCGGGGCTGAAGTAGTTAAGGTGAAAAAACACAAAGGTTTACAACCCCTTTAATGCTCAAAGTACATATTATTTAAGTCTATGATTTCCGTGGTCCTGAAGTGCAGTTAAAAACAAACATTACTGATCCCATAGATACATTTTCCTCCTAAATGCAAATAGAAAATGCATCTACCATGTGCACCTCCTTTATATTCTCCAACTGTCGCAGGGACCCTTGTCAGGTCCTTGAATTCTTTGTTAAATCCTCTTGTCTGGATAAAGTTGATCACCATTTGCTGTCACAGCAACCTGCATATTATTTGATGTTTTGTGCATTTTGTATGTTCCCCTATTTTCCCATCCTGTTTTTTTATTAGTTAGTACAGTCCTTATTTATACGCTCCCAACTTACCATGCTATTAAGTCCGTTTCATTTTCTACCTATTCAGAGTCAGGCTTAGCATGTCTCTTTTTTTTTTTTAAACTTCACTACACTTGGTGAGGTGGACACTGCCTGTGGATCATGTCAAGTTAGCAAGTTGTCATATTCACATAGACTACAGCAGGTTTTAGAAGGTATGGCTTTTGCATATAGCAACATTTTAAACAGATACTGTAACTCTCCTGGTTGTGGTCATCTGCATTCCTCCTTGTTGTAGTTCAGTTAATCCAGTTTGAGTACTGTGTCCAGTTCTGGAGACCCTACATATAAAAGATATTGATAAGATAAAGTGAATCCAAAGATGGACACCAAAAATGGTGCAAAGTCTGAGATATAACATTCTGTATCAGAAGAGACTGGTGAAACTTAAGTACAGCCATGAGGAAAGAAGGGAAAGGGGGAACATGGTCGAAACCTTAAACCCCTTTGCGCCTAAGGCTAGGTTTCCACTACTGCGACTTTTCATGCGATTTGGGACTGAAAAGTGGTATGACAAGTTGTACACCATGATTTCCAATGAGTACCGTTCATATCTGTGCGACTTCAAGTAGCAGCGACTTCAAAGTAGTCCCTGCACTAATATAAAAAATAGCAAAAAAAAATCATTTTTTTAAATGTAGCTGTATATTTCTTGCCCAGCCCAGAAACAATAATGTGCCTTTTTACTTTTCTTTTTTATCTTACCTAAAACACACTGACACCAAAGGAGTTGCTAGGTCTGCAAAAGATCTGGGGCTAGAGCCCATAGCAGCGGTCACCAACCTTTTTGCATGCCCGCGGGGGGGTGGGACCAGTGGTAAGCAATTTTTCAAGGGCGATGGCTGGTGTTGGCGCTTCAATCATCATGGCACCATGGTGTCAGGGTGATTGAAGTGCATTATTTCTATTGTTACATTCTAATACATAATGAAGTGGTTCAACTCACCATACTGCAGAATCAGTGGGAGCCCTGGGCGTGTCACTTGCCACATCTCCTGCCACTAGATGCAGCGTCTTACTTGCCACCGTCACCTGCCACTAGATGTGGATTGTCACTTGCCATGTCGCCTGCCACCAGAGGTGGATTGTCACTTGCCACGTCTCCTGCCTCCATTTGCAGATTGTCACTTGCCACATCTCTTGCCACCATTTGCAGATTGTCACTTTAGTGAGAGCAGGAGAGAGGTGATGCGGGGTTGGTAGTGAGAGATGATGTCATCTCGCTGCTTCCCGCCGCACCTCCGACATTGAAGCAAGGGGGTCTGGCTGCAAAGTGGAGCTCAACAAAAACCGTGCTGTGAGGGCAGAGGAGCGCCGATTTGTGGTGGACAGTGAGAGATTATGTCATCTATCTGCTGCTCTACGCACCTCGCTCCCAAATTGAAGAGGCCCGGCTGTGAAGAGCTTGCTTCTTTCCTCTCCTCCGCCTCTCTCATGCAGCCAGCCTGCCTGCCGCAGCAGCCGCTACCCGCTGGTTAGGCAAGGACCCTGCAGAAAGAGACTCGGGGCTATTGGCCCCAGATTCGGGGCTATAGCCCCAATAGCCAGCCCCTAGCAACGCCCCTGACTGACACTATTTAAAAAAAAATCCTGCCCCAAAAAAATACTGACCTTGACCCTTGACCCCAACCTTTACCTAAACACTACGGTCCCGTACACACGATCCGAATATCGTACGAAAACTGTCGTCCGAGGAAGAATCGTACGATTTTCAGATCGTGTGTACACTACTTTCGACAGCCAATCACGACCGTTAATCCGATATTATTCGATCGAACATGCATGAAAATTTTCCTCGTAGGATTCCAGATCGTACGATTTTCGTTTAGTCAGTATAGTTGTCGTCCGAAAATACAATACAAATACATTACAACACATCACTTCTGATTTTTTTTTTCTGTCGTACGAGAATTTTCATGACTTTATCTACCTATTCAATTTCTACTTGCGACTATTAAGCGAAAACGGTCGTACGATCTGTCGTACGATATTCGGATCGTGTATACGGGCCATAACCCTGGCACTGACCTAGATCAAACCTTGAGTTAAGTATTTTTCTGTCTTTATTTAATTTATTTTTATTTTATTTTTTTATTATTATTATTATTATTATTTTATTTTATTTTTTTTCATGCAGTTCTTTTTTTTTTCTCTTTGCAAGGAGTGAGATACGATGTATCTCTCTGCTCCATTCAGAGAGAGTAAACATGAGGGTGGGCTTCACAGTGACTAATCACTATAGCCAATCAGATGCTATAACGGCGATCAGGTGACCTGGAATCAGAGGTTCCGGTTAGTATGGGGCCCGGGGCTCTCCATGAGACCCCAGTCTCTGTGCTGGCGAGTTCCCAGCACAAAGACAGATATGCAAATATGCTTCCCCACGGAAAAGAGACCAGTCCAGTGGGGCCGCATATTTGCATAGCTCCCAACTGTCCCTGATTTCGAGGGACTGTCCCTGATTTGGAGCAATGTCCCTCTGTCCGTCTTTCCTCCTCATTTGTTCCTCATTTTGGTCTGATCTATATATAGATGTATATAAAATGCACTTTTTATCTCTCAAAAAGTGCTTTCCAGCGCGAAACCTTTCATCTGATTTCTAAATTGCTGCATTTGTAAATTCCAAAAGCCAATATAAAAGAATACTAGTGGTAAAAAAAAGACTTGTGGGTTTAATCAATCTTGTTTTTTGTACAATTCTCCTTTAAGGGGCGTGGCAATGGGGTGTGTCCTATGCCTGCATACTTTTGCTGATAGGTGTCCCTTATTCCCATCCCAAAAAGTTGAGAGGTATGTATTTGCATACGCTCTACGCCAAGGGGTTAAATACATGAAGGGTACAAATAAAGTTCAGGAGGGTCAGGATTTTCAATATTGAGCTAAGATCAGGAAACTAGCAGGAGGGAAGTTCAAGAGCAAAACTGAAACATTATTTTACCAAAAAAGTATTTTTAACTAGAGGTAACAGGTCGGTTAACATTAGTGTATTCAAACATGATTGGGATGAAATAAATGTTAAAAAAATAATAATAATTGAGAAAAAACAAAACAAAAGAAGCAAAAAAACGTTAAATCAGTTTCAATCTCTATGTCTCTATGTGGTTCTTCTTGGGAGGGCTTATTCTCCCGAGTGGGCCAATTAGCTGCAGTAAATCAGGTGCCCTGGTACTTTTAAAATACATGATTAAATGAATGGTCATTGGTTCTGTAATTAACAGAAGATTATTATATTTCAGCAACTCCATCGGTCACGATTGAGAAGGTGGAGAAGGAGGACAAGACCAGCTTTGCACTGTGCTTAGTGATGGGATTCTACCCCAGAGATATCTCAGTGGAACTTCTAATGGATGGCACGATCATGGAGGACTCAGTACTGTCTGAACATCGCACAAATGCTGATGGCACTTACTCTGTTAACAGAACATGGACAATACCAAACGATGTGTCACCAAAAATTTTGTCCTGTGCAGTCCACCATGAAACCCTCTCACCTTCTGTACAACAAGATCTTCATCTGACCTATCAAGGTAAGGCCCTCAACTTATTCTACACTTCAAGTCACGGTTAACAAAATTGCAAACGGAAATATAATATATTTTATAAAGGACATGTATACTGATTTTTATAATGGCAGTGTTTACCTTCAAATAGATTCCAATTGACCCACCTTTTTGCATTCTTGCTGTTCTGTATTTTTAATAATTATTAGATCTTTGAATTAATCACTAGAGGGGCTTTGTAGTTTCATGCAATTTCTGCCTCCCGGCTTAGAGCGGAGTTATGCCGAAAAAAAAAAAAAATTAAAGTCAGCAGCTACAATAAGTGTAGCTGCTGACTTTTAATAATCGGACGCTCACCTGTCCCCCGGTCCACGATGTGGGCGTACGAAGCCCCGCTCCTCTCCCCCTCCTCTCTGTGGCACCAGCATTCTTACTGTGGACGCACAGCCGGGCATGCACTGTACATGCGCGAGCCGCGCTGTGAATGACCAGGCAATCTTCTGAGACCTGTGACGTGTCCCAGAAGTCTGCAGGTAGGGAGGGGGGAGGTGATCTTCCTTCCGGCGCCACGGAGCCCCATCGTTTGGAGACCCCTGTTTTAGAGGTTGCTAGGGGTTCCTTGAGCAATGAGTAAACTCTGCTTCTCAGATGAGTAAACAATATCAACAATAATCTTTTTAGCTATCTGTAAGGGGGAGAGATCTTCCCAAAGACCACAAATGTAAGGAGCATTCTTCTAAGTGACCATCACTGTGAACTTTTGATATAGTAATTATTACCAAGGGTTCCCTGAGCCTCAAAAGTAATTTAAACGGTTGCTCCATGTTAAATATGTTGAGAAAGGCTGTTCTAGCCATTTTAAAACATATCTGATTATATGATATATGTTTAATAAGTTTGTGCAGGTAGGGAATTATATGTTGACTTAGTAGGCAAATAAAGGGTTTTACACCATATATCCTGCATTGATAGAATTTCTATTACTTCAATGGCCAAAGTCAGGTCAATGAACCCAAAGCACGGCCTTGAAAAACTTTTGCCAATCCCCTGCAATGGAATCATTAGTGTGAACAATTCCTATTGAAAACAATGTCCTTTTCTTTAGTCCATGTACTTCAACTGGGCTATATACACTGTATTACCAAAAGTATTGGGACACCTGCTATTACACGCACATGAACTTAAATGTCATCCCAGTCTTGGTCCGTAGGGTTCAATATTGAGTTGACCCACCCTTTGCAGCTATAACAGCTTCAACTCTTCTGGGAAGGCTGTCCACAAGGTTTAGGAGTGTGTCTATGGGAATGTTTGACCATTCTTCCAGAAGTGCATTTATGAGGTCAGGCACTGATTTTGGATGAGAAGTCCTGGCTCGCAGTTTCCGCTCTAATTCTTCCCAAAGGTGTTCTATTGGGCTGAGGTCAGGACTCATTATGGTTCATGGGATTATGGTGTGGGGTTGTTTTTCAGGGGTTGGGCTTGGCCCCTTAGTTCCAGTGATGGGAACTCTTAAGGCGTCAGCATACAAAGATATTTTGGACAATTTCACGCTCCCAACTTTGTGGGAACAGTTTGGGGATGGCCCCTTCCTGTTCCAACATGACTGCGCACCAGTGCACAAAGCAAGGTCCATAAAAACATGGATGAGTGAGTTTGGTAAGATAGTGTACATTAGCAAAATGCCTGACAATGTATCCACAGTGAAAAACACTCATTGGGTGTCATCAACACTTACCATGTGTGCCCTGCACTGGGTCATTGGACATTTGAAAAATTCTGTTCTACTTAGAAACGGCTCACTACATGGTCACTGTGCAAATGTGACAACAAGCATTCACACAATCAGGGAGAAAATTGGTGTTTGCACCCTTCCCTGCCTGTGTAGCTTTGCAAGCATCATCTCTCAATCTTGCGATGCTGTCATTTTCATTTCACTTTACTTACTTCATGATAGACCAAAGTTTGGAGAATTTAGGATTATATGGTATTTATATAAGCCTTGCGATTATTAATCTCTCACTATTTTCAGGGGGAAAAAATGACAACAAAACCAATGTAGGCGCAATTGTGGGTGGCATTATTGGAGTGCTAATTCTACTGGCACTGATTGGTGCTGTGTATTGTTATAAGAGGAAAGCAGGTGAGTGGTACCGTGTTTACTTTGTGTTTTAATGTAAATGATTGCTTAGATAGACTGTGCTTCTTTACTCTTCTTCAGCTTCAGATGTACTCACTGCACATTATAAATTATACACTATGAAGTGCACACTAGTGTCTATGGCTCCTCTTAGTTACATTATCAGAAGGTTAAAGTGTGGGAAATTGGAGATTTGGAAATTGGAAAATTTCAGAAATTCAAAATTTCGGAAATTCGGAAGTTTGGAAATTCGAAATTAGGAAATTAGGACATTCGAAATTTCATAAATTTGAAAATTTCAAAAATTTGGAAATTCGAAAATCCAAAAATAAGAATGAAAATCTGAAAATTCAAAAGAATGCAAATCTGAAAATTCGAAAACCCGAAAATCTGAAATAATAACTAACTCATAATAAATATTAAACTATAGGTATTTATTATTTCCTTTCAAATTTGGCTGTTAGTGAACGTAAAGAGTTTCGAATGGCGGATCTAAACGAATGGAACGTAATGATCTAATAATAATAAATAACAATAATAATAATAATAAAACCTTATTATTATTAACCGCTTCCGACCGGCGCACGCCGATGTACGTTGGCAGAATGGCACGGCTAGGCAAAAGGACGTACCTGTACGTCCTTTTGAAATTGCACGCCGGCAGGGAGCTCCGGGAGTCGGGTCACGGGTCCCGTGGACTCGATCGCCGCGGGGATACCCGCGATCGCTTCACGGAGAGGAAGAATGGGGAGGTGCTAAGGTAAACAAGCATCTCCCCGTTCTGCCTAATGACAGTCTTATGCCCCGTACACACGGTCGGACATTGATCGGACATTCCGACAACAAAATCCTCGGATTTTTTCCTACGGATGTTGGCTCAAACTTGTTTTGCCTACACACGGTCGCACAAAGTTGTCGGAATTTCCGATCGCCAAGAACGCGGTGACGTCAAGCACGTATGACGAGACTAGAAAAGACCGGTTCAGAACCAAGCGCAGCACCCTTTGGGCTCCTTTTGCTAATCTCGTGTTAGTAAAAGTTTGGTGAGAGACGATTCGCGCTTTTTCAGACTCGTGGCTTTCAGATCGTTTTCTGCCGTTCAGTTTGTGCTTGTGGGTTTGCATCTGCTCTTCAGTGCGTGCAAGCAAATTCCGCGTGACTTTAGTCACTGTATTCTTGTTCGTTCGTTACTGGTTTTCAGGTCGCTCTTCACAGGCCTTGCTGTTCTTCAGTGCGTTCTGTTACTTCGTTCTGAGCAGCCGACCGTTTTCTAGCCATGTTTCGTATGCGTACTCCTCGTAGAGTTCGTGCTGTGCGGGGGCTTGGTGTTGGGGTCCTGACCTTGACACAAGTCCAGTCCATGAACAGGGTGGGGAGGAGTTCATGGACCAAGAATTGGTTGCTTCAGCGTGACCAGTTCTCTCATATGCCTTTGCTCCGTGAGATCCGTGAGAATAATCCTGATGATTTCAGGAACTTTCTCAGGATGACGGACCCCGTGTTTCACCGTTTGTTGGCTTCGCTGACCCCCTATATCAGCAGGCAGGATACCTGCATGAGGCAAGCCATCACTCCGGAGCAGAGGTTGGTCGCTACCCTGTGGTATTTGGCCACAGGGAGAAGCCTGCAGGACCTCAAGTTCTCGACAGGCATCTCCCCCCAGGCTCTGGGGATCATTATCCCAGAGACCTGTTCTGCCATCATACAGGTCCTACAGAAGGAGTATATGAAGGTAAGATTTTTATCCTTTTATATCACATTTTATTGTATTGAATGTTTGCTAATATATTGTATTTCTTCCCTCATTCCCTAATTACCATGATTGTAATATGATGTGAATGTCCCCTTTGTCCTCATGCATGCTGGATTTTTATGTAATTATTATTTTATGTCCTTCATACATATTTGCCCTTCAATAACCTCCCCAGCATGGTGTCCCCTGCCCTATATTCACCTCATGTAGTCACTTAACAATGTATTTTATCAGCTCCATAGTAGTGCTTTACCCCAAACACCCCCTAAAATGTTTGGAAATGTTATTTTGGATTTAAATTCAGGCAGAGGGCCAGAGGCTTTTTTTTTGTGGTGTCCCCAAATTTTTGGTAACCCTCCCTCCCCCAACTGCTAAGTCAGCTGATCCCAATTCTCTATCCTCAATCATCTATCTGCTGACTTTGCCAAACCCATACACACTATACCCATCTCTTTACTGGTCAGGTTTATGGATGAATTCCCCAAAGCATGTAGTGCAAGGGCCTGCCTGTATACTTTCCAATGGTACTGTTTAAAGTTCTTGTATCCTATTATGATCTTGATAGGTACTAGCAGAATGTCCAAATGTGCTCAATTGTGTACAGTGTGTATTTATATCTTTGTATTATGACACTTCTTACCTGTCCAGTGGGCTGCCAATAGTGTAACTAAGGAGGGGCTGTTCCAAGTAATACCCATTATTCAGGCATTCATCTCTCAATGAAGTGAAGAGGGTTACCTGTCCAAGAGTCCCCCCCCCCCTATAATGTTAGAAATGGCCCATGAGAGGGGGGAGGGGGAATATGATAGGTGTACCTTATACTTTGTTGTTGTTAAATTCCCCTTAATAAATGCTATCTGGAGGTTGACCCATAATGTTTGTGTCTAATCTGCTTGCCAGGTTTCTGTGAAAAAATAGTAATGTTTATTGTTTTTTCCTCAACAGTTTCCTTCCACGCCACAGGAATGGCAGACTGTGGCCTCCCACTTTGCCCAGCGGTGGGACTTTCCTAACTGCGGAGGGGCAATTGATGGGAAACACGTCCACATCGTCCCACCACCCAACTCGGGGTCATACTATTATAATTACAAGGGGTTTAATAGTATAGTGATGTTGGCGGTGGTGTCGGCTAATTATGAGTTCTTGTATGTGAACGTGGGGAAGAATGGCCGGATGTCCGATGGTGGAGTCATCGCCCAGACGGAGTTCTACAGGCGTCTCCAGAATGGCAGTTTGGACTTGCCACCTCCAGAGGACAATGTTGAAGGTCTCCCATTTGTGTTCATTGCTGATGAAGCATTTGCGCTGGGGGACCACCTGATGCGGCCATTCCCGATGAGGACCCTCACCCCGGAACAGAGGGTTTTTAATTACCGGCTGGCCAGAGCCCGAAGAGTGGTGGAGAACACATTTGGAATCCTGGCCAGCCGGTTCCGACTATTTCTGACACCCATCCATATGGCGGAGTATAAACTGAACCATATTATACTGGCGTGCTGTGTTCTCCATAATTTTTTAAGAAAACATTCAGCCAACTATACTGGCTCAGTTGGGCCTGAGGCCGGAATACCAAATACATCAACAATGACGGCACTTGAAAGCGGCCGTCCTGGCTTGCCCTCCCTGAATGCCCGTGATGTCCGGTTACGATACCTGGAGTTCTTTGCGGGTAGGGGGGCTATCAATATGCCAGACAATCTGTGACACCTTTTTCAAATAAAAAACAACCAAAAGCTATTCTTGGTGGACATTTCCTGCTTGTGTTTGTTTTAGCTGACCCTGACAGAAATGTGTTGAGTGCAGAAAATGTCGTGATTGGGTAACCTTATAAAAAACAGTGTTGGCTGGTACTTCCTAAATGCAAAAACACATTTCACTACAAGTGCACTTGCAACTGCACTGAACCTGCACTTGTAGTGCAAAGTGTATTTGCCCTTAGGAAATAACCCCCATTTGTGCATAAAACAACAATTACATCACCCCAAAAGTGTTGTAGTGTTGAGACAATAATCCACACATTCTTGAGTAAGGCACTTTTTTATACCTGCACAATCACATGCACATTTACCCAAGGTTTTTAAAACAAACCAACATGTTTGTTGTATAAAATGTTTGCATTAGCATTATGAAAAATCAAAATATCCATTTCAGATAAAACAGGCCTGTGTAAAACCAACAAGAAAGCCAAAAAACTAGAACTTACAAAGTTCACATTAGGTAAAACCTGAAGGCTATATCAGACATCAGTATTTAGGAACTGGGTTTGATATAGCGTTCAGATGGGGGGAACTCACCCCCTGGAAAAGCCAAATTTGGAAGATGCACACCAATTTACGAATGTCAACATGTGCTATCTGCCATCAGGGGGGATCAAGGGACGTGTTTTGGGGGAGCAAGCCCTTCCTCAACGCTACTTTATAATTGAGGAAGGGGTTGCACCCCCAAAACGCGTCCATTGATCTCCCGTGATGGCAGATAGCACATGTTGGCACACTGTGTGCATCCTCCAAATTTGGCTTTTTGAAACATTGTAAAAATTTAAATTACATAAAACAGGTGATTTTGTGGGGTTTAAATTCGCCCCAAAACATCAATGATGTTATTATTTTTTTTAATAACATCAGTGATTTGTTGCTGGATGTTTTGCAATTGGAGATTACATCCCATGATCTCCCCTATCAGTATCTGGGCACTTTCTGATGTAAAGCGTTCTCTCTCCCTCACATCACGATCACCTAAAAAGAGATAAAAAACAAAAAAAACAGGTCTCAAAAATCTGCCACCAGCCATCTCTTTTACCTGAGTCTGTGGTTGCAGACACTCACCTGTTGTGGTGCCAATCTCCACCACGTCTTCTTCTTCCTCCTGCTCTTCTTCTTGGTTTTGCGGTATTTCCCCTTCTTCCAGAGGGGGGGGGCTCTGGTCTCCTGGGATGAGGAGTGACCTCCGAGTCTTTTCTCCCCTATGTAAAACAAAAATGGTATACTTAGCACACAGATATTTGATGGCAGAACTAGAAATAGGAAACATTGCTTGGAAGTGGGGTACAATTGTCTATTTTAGCCGAGTTCCAAGATGTATATTTTTTATTGCCCTTTGTGAAGCTGCAATACTTTACCTGTTTGGTACAAGCTTCACAGATGTAACCCCCCCTATAGTATACACTGGAGCACCTGTGTGCCCCCCCTAATAAAAATGGTGTTCTGGGGTCCCACACTAGTGCTCCAGTGTCCAGATGTGAAAACAGCTGCTCAGTGTCCTCTCCTTACACACAATCTAGTTTGCATTTCATTCTAGTAACAAACCCATCTACACAAACAAATATTTGGCATCCAAGTAGGCCCAAAAAAAATTTGGGAAAATGCATATGGCCTAAACAATGGTGTTCTAGAGACCGAAAGAAAAATGTTTGATACGAACGAATAATGGGCCCATGAACATTAAAGTTGCCCTTTTAAACGTTACAATTACTAAAAGCATATGGAGCAGAACGAACGGAATAAAGACAGAAAGAATATGAACACAGCACAACTACTTACTTTTTTGCAGCACTCTCCGGATCTTTCGGTACTGCTCTGGCTCTCTCAACTTCAGGTCCGACCACCGCTTCCTGAGCTGATCTTTAGATCTTCGTACCCCGAAATTCCTCTCCAGACTTCGGACCACTTTACCAATGATTTTGGCCTTTCGGATGTTGGGGTGGGGGTAAGGCCCATATTTTCCGTCATAGTCGGACTTCTTCATGATGTCGACCATCTCCAACATCTCCCCAAATGACATATTTGTGGCCTTAAAATGTCTCCTTCTGGATCGGGACGTGCCTGGATCCGGGCTTTCCTCCTCCTCCTCGTTGTTCGAATTATCACGCACCTGGTGTAACTCTGCCATCATGCTCTTCCCCCACTGCGCCGAACGAAAAGGGGCGGGGAATAGAATAGAAAGAACGTCAGGGGCGGGCGGAGTTACACACATGCGCAGTGTGTATAAAGCGTAACACGCGTGCGTATTACGTACGATCTGTGAGCGGAGGAAGGAGAATTGGACGCGCCGATCGTAAGAACGAAGGTAAGAGACAAACTTGGGCCTATACTGCTTCTAGATTGAGGCCTATATTGTAACAAGATTAGGAGAGTTTGGTCTGACATTAGGCTTTGTCTTGTGTTGTGTCTTGCAGTGAACATGGATATCTTAATGAGAGATACTGACTTCATGTCACTATTCATTGATATGCTAAGGGAGCTGCCCTGTCTGTGGGAGATTACCCACCCCCATTTCAAAAACCAAGCAAAGAGGAAGGCAGCACTGGAGCAATTGTGTGAAATTGTGAAGCAGGTGATCCCCACGGCAGACATCACTTATTTAAAGATCTTAATTGGTTGCCTGAGGAGCACATATCTGAGGGAGCGCAAGAAAGTCCTGGATTCACAGAGATCCGGAGCAGCAGATGACATCTATGTCCCCAGGATGTTGTACTACGACAGGCTGCACTTTCTGGCAGGCCAGACTGAACCCAGGCCATCCCTCTCCAGTCTTCCTTCCACGCTTCCTTCCCCCCCGGCTGAGGCTTCTGACGCCCAACCTGGGCCTTCCAGGCCATATGTGGAGGAGCCCAGATTGAGCCAGGTATAGCATTCCTCTAAATATTTCTGCTTGTACAATCAATGATGTTAACTAGATGTTAGTTGGGAGTACTAATTTATGATTGTGATTGATGATGCAAAAACTAAAACCGTGTCCCTTTTTCATACACAGGGAAGTCTCAGCCAGGAGGTGGCTGATCTGCAGGTCCCTCCACCCACCCTGAAAACAGAAAGTGGCAGCAGGAGGAGTAGCCTAGAGGAGGCGGCTATCAGATTTTTTTGGAGGGCTACAGAGGTCCTGGGAGCACCACACACCAGGCAGGAGAACCTTGCGGCATTCATTGCCTATAAAATGCAGAGGATGGAGGAGGGCCAACAAGCCATGTGTCAGGCCCTCATATCAGAGGCTCTGGAGAAAGGTGTGAGGGGCCAACTTACACCTCACACACAGCTTTGGGATGGTCCTCCTCCTCCTCCTCCCTCTCCTCCAGGTCCTCCCAGTCCTCCTCCAGGTCCTCCCAGTCCTCCTCCAGGTCCTCCCAGTCCTCCTCCAGGTCCTACTCCTCCTCCTCCTCCAGGTCCTACTCCTCCTCCTGCCACATCTCCTACTGTACAGCCACAGCCCGGAAGGAAGTGTGAAAGGAAGACCAGAGAGTGATTGCCCTGGATCCAGTCTGGTCGGCCAAAAGATGCAGCCTCTTGTGGTACCACAGCCTGGGGACACTGATGTCATCTGCTGCTATCCGAGTCTCTGTGAATCCCGGACCAGACTGCCCTCCCTTATATATGGACTCCTCAGGCCACCAATTTTGAGGTTTAAGAATTGATGTCTGCCGTGGGGGTCCCAGGCTTCACTAATTTCTCCTGTTGATCCAGTGTTGCCTTCCTCTTTGTTTGGTTCTGAGCCCTTAATAAAGGATTTTTGTTTTGAATTATACTCTCCTATGTGTTTTACTTCAAAAATGATGGTTTGTTTGTGAGGATTCAGGTACATTGCAAATATACAATGTGAAATGAACAAGGGACACCAACAACAAAAAATCTCATGGAGATTAAATAATAAAAGATATCAATGGTGTTGGGGTAACTTGCCACACAAAACACACACAAAAATATTCTGGAGTAAAAATAAAAATAACATTGAACAAAGATCAGCCTTGGAAAAAATCCAAACATTAAAGAAAAAAAAGGCTTAAAATCCAAAAAAAAAATCCAAAAAAAATATAAAACTGTCAGATGTGACAACTAATAACAATATATTGAGGGAATCCCACTAAAAAAACACAAATAAAACTTTGTGAGAAGTGTGTGTGAATATGAGCAGCAAAACGACTTAATTCTTGTCACATTATAAAGAAGAAGAGAGTGCGCTGTATTAAACCATTTTTAACATTGCAGCGTGACGAAAGTGCTGTATCCATTGCGAACGCTAAGTTTACCAGAACGAGCTGTCCCGTGTCGGAATTTCTTCTGAGCATGCGTGGCACTTTGTGCGTCGGAACAGGCCACACACGGTCGGAATTGACGCGATCGGATTTTGTTGTCGGAAAATTTTATCTCCTGCTGTCCAACTTTGTGTGTCGGAAAATCCGATGGAAAATGTCCGATGGCGCCCACACACAGTCGGAATTTCCGACAACACGCTCCGATCGGACATTTTCCATCGGAAAATCCGACCGTGTGTACGGGGCATTACTGATTTCTGCTCCCTGTCATCGGGAGCTGTGATCAGTGTAGTCACACTGCTAGCCCATCCCCCCTACAGTTAGAACACATCCCCAGGATACATTTAACCCCTACAGCGCCACCTAGTGTTAACCCCTTCACTGCCAGTCACATTTTACACAGTAATCAATGCGATTTTAATCGCACTGATCGCTGTATAAATGTGAATGATCCCAAAATCACGCCATAATGTCGCAGTCAAGATAAAAATCGCTGACTACTAGTAAAAAAAAATTATTAATAAAAATGCCATAAAACTATCCCCTATTTTGTAAACGCTATAACTTTTGTGCAAACCAATCAATAAATGCTTATTGCGATTTTTTTTACCAAAAATATATAGAAGAATACGTATCGGCCTAAACTGAGGAAAAAAAATGTTTTTGGGGGATATTTATTATAGCAAAAAGCAAAAAATAATGCGTTTTTTTCAAAATTGTTGCTCTTTTTTTGTTTATAGCACAAAAAATAAAAAACGCAGGGGTGATAAAATACCACTAAAAGAAAGCTCTATTTGTGGGAAAAAAAGGACGCCAATTTTGTTTGGGAGCCACGTCGCACGACCACGCAATTGTCTGTTAAAGCAACGCAGTGCCGAATCACAAAAAGTGCTCTGATCAGGAAGGGAGTAAATTCTTCCGGGGCTGAAGTGGTTAATTATTAATTTGTTCTATTCCATTTGTTTAGATGCAGCATTCATTATTTCGGATAATTCGTAACTTTGGATGAATTTGTATTCGTTATGTTCACAAACAGCCAAATTTGAAATGAAATTCCTATACCTATATTTTAATAGTTATTAGTTAGTTATTACTTCAAATTTTACTGATTTCCTTTCTGTTTTTCAGATTTTTGAATTTTTGGATTTTTGAATTTCCGAATCTTCGAATTCCGAAAAATTCAGAAATTCGAAATTTGAAAATTCAAAATTTGAAAATGTGAAATTTCGGAAATTTGAAATTCGAAATTTGAAAATTTGAAATTCGGAAATCCGAAAATTCAAAATTTGAAAATTCAAGAAATTCAGAATTCGAATATTTGAAAAATTGAAAATTTAAAAAATTTGGATATTCAAACATTTAAAAATCCAAATTTTCGGATTTTCGAATTTCTGAATTCCGAATTTCCGAAAAAAGCAAAAAAATGAATGAAATGAAAATGAACAAATTTTTTGTCAGTGCACATGTCTATTAATAAGTTCATTTTTGCAGCTCATGAGGTTATCCAAGCTCATTTAAAGAAAGGGTTTTCTTTGATTTTTCATTTATATGTAAAAACCCTTCCAAGATAATATTACAAGTCCAAATCCCATGTCAGTTGTAAGTAATGTTCTGTGCACTTTGCAAAGGATGTATATTTAAATTCCTCACAAAAATATTACATTTCAAACAGGTTCTCAGAAGTTTTCAGTGAGTGACATTGGGAGTCCTGTGTGGATTGATGGTGCGAAGACCACGCTGTCCTGCAAAGCTTCAAACTGTACTGGGGATGCCCAAGTGACCTGGGTTATTCTGTCTAAGGATGGCACAAGGTTTGAGGTCTCTGAGAATCCATCCACAGATAAGGAGGAGGAAGAACCTTTAATGTCCAGGGAGTACGAAGTAACAAGGAACATTGTCAATAAGAAGAAAGGAAAACATGATGTAACCACAAAGCTGACCTTCATTCCTTCTATATCCAAACATATGAATACCACTGTGATCTGCAAGATTTATGATAATAAAAAAGTGATGGAGAAAACCTATGATCCTAAGTCCATTTTAGGTAAATAATGCAACATTTTATCATATTGTGAACTTCTATAACACAGCTAACATACGTTATAAGATACATCATTGCTCTCAGGCTTGTTATAGTTTCTCTAGTCTCCAGAACCTTTCCATATTCTTCATCTTTTTATCTGTGGAGGCAGAATCCTTAGTTATTAGGCTATATAGATGAAAACAGTCTGTACTACTCTTAAACAAACAATCAGATTCAAATCTGAACTTAAAAAATGAAGGCTAAAAAGTTAAGGTGTATATAAAACCAAACCTTTTTGAAGTTTAGGATAGAGTGTGTGGATGGATTCAGCATGGTGCAGCGACAATAACACAGTCCAAGGGTGATGGAGGAGCTTATATTAAAATAATGCAATGCTGGTCCACAAACAACCCGTTGGGAAGTCAGCCCAACCAGGAACACTCACAGGTCCAACCGTGTGTAGAGAGCAGGTTTCAACCAAACTGACGGCGCCTGTTAGGAGGGGCAAAAGGCAGTCTGGTCATCTCATGCTCAAGTAGGAAGATATCCAGAGAAGTTATAAGTTCTTCGGTTTCCTTCCTCTTTAGGAACCTTTCCCTGCCGCTAGTTCTATCCCTACCAGGTGGGGTACCTGTCCTTAGAAACAATAAAAGAAGGGCGCACCGACCTAGTGCATTACCAAAATAATGATTTTATTTTGAAATCTAAAAGGTATTCTACTTACAAATGCATGAGAAGAATAGGCATATAAAAGGATCCAGACAAGACTACCTCCAGGTCCACAGTACTCAGCTAGAGGTATGGAAAGCCCTCGTAGTGTCCAAAGGCTGACCTTTATATCTTAATGAGCTCAGGTGTACAACCCCCTCCCACTTCTTAAGAGGGGAGTGATCACGGCTGGAATACAGATCACGTGAGCGATCATGAACACCACAATAACTGGCTGATAGAATATAATAGAGTAAAAAAGAACAAAATAGGATATAAAATAAAAGAACAGAATAGAATGGAATAGAATAGAAAGGCATAGAATAGAATACAAAAATAATAGAATTAAATAGAAAGATTATAACCATCTTCTGAAATTCAAATATAATAGAAAAGAATAGAATAAAGAAAACAATAGAATAGAATAGAATAGAATAGAATAGAATAGAAATAATATAACCATTTTTCAAAATTCAAATAGAATCAATTCGAATTTGAATAGAATAGAAAAGAATAGATAAGAATAGAATAGAAAATAACACAATAGTATAGAAAAAAACTGAATAGAATGGATAGAACCATCTTCCTATTCTAATCTATATTATTTTCTATTCTATTCAAATTAGAATTGATTCTCTTTGAATTTTGGGAAATGGTTATATTCTTTCAATTCTATTCCATTCTATTTTTTAAAAAATTATATTCTTTTTCTATTTGTTTATTCTACTCTATTCTTTTCTATTATTTTATTTTCTATTCTATCCTTTTCTATTCAAATGTATTCTATTCGAAATGTGAATTTTTGAAGATGGTTATATTCTTTCTCTTATACTCTATTCTATTAGGTTGCTTTTTTTTTCTATACTATTTTGTTATTTTATATTCTATTATAATTATTATTTTACATTCTATTCAAATTCTAATTGATTCTATTTGAATTTTGGGAAATGGTTATATTCTTTCTATTCTATTCTATTGTTTTTTTAAATTATATTCTTTTCTATTCTATTCTATTCTATTCTTTTTTTTTCCTATTCTATTATTTTCTTATGTATTTAAATTCAAATGTATTCTATTTAAAATTCGAATTTCAGAAGATGGTTATATTCTTTCTATGCTAGTCTATTCCATTCTATTTGTTTCTATTATATTCTAGTCTATTCTGTTTTCTTTTATTTTCTATTCTGTTTTGTTCTGTTTTACTCTATTATATTCTATTCTTTTATATTCTGTTATATTCTTTTCTATACTTTATTTTTCTATTCTATTCCTTTTATTGCTTCCTATTCTATTTTATTCTCTTTGGAAATTAGAAACTAATCAAATTCCAAAATTTTTAGAATTTGAAAACTATTCGAAAACGTTTCAAATTTGAATTTGAAAACGATTTGAATTCGAAAAGTATTCAAAAACTATTCTAAACCTATTCAAATTTCGGCAGAATTTTTTTTTTTCGTTATTTCGATTTAGTTAAAATTCAGTACTACTATAATTCAGAAATTCAGATACATCTGAATTTCCCCCCCAAAAAAATGTGTCTGAATTTCAGTATAGAACAAAACGAACCGCACATGTCTACTTCTTCATACCTTTACCGCAGATCACTGCCATAGTCTCTCAAGAACTTTGATCTCTCCATTGCCTCCTTTACCTTCTGATGACAGAATCATATCACCATTCTAACTGTCTCTCTTTCTCTATAAAGTAATATTGGAATAATGTTTAGTTACTGACCTGTTAATTAATATTGTATTCATTCTAGTATCTAGAATCTCTTAGGACAATCCAAAATGGCGCTGTATCTCTCCTCTGGAGTGCATGCCACACACCTATCCCTACTCTACTCACTCTCAAAATGCAAAATGCGTTTCCAGGGACTTGCCATCTTCTTCAAATATTTAAAGAAGAGGGCAGGTCCCTTAAAATGTATCATGCACACCCCCTCTCCTGACATCCACCAGGCATTTTGATAGCTGTCACCCTCGTGTGCAGCCTAGAATGCCGTCGCTAATATCCATACTTTGGGCTGGCTGGCTTCTTGTCATCCTCGGTCTCTGTTTGCTCAGTGATGCCTACAGCCTCACACTCATCACAGCTGTTTGGTCTCAGGTGTTCCCTATCCATGCTGTTTCCTGCTAACTTCAATGTAAGTGTGCTGCTTATTTTAATAAAGTGTTTATAATTTGATACTGACCTCAGCGCCCTGCTATTCGTTTTGTTCTACGGTAGTATGTAGAGTAGTGTACAGATATCAGTAGTATGTAGGGTAGTGTACAGGGATCAGTAGTATGTAGGGCAGTGTACAGAGGTCAGTAGTTTGTAGGGCAGTGTACAGAGGTTAGTAGTATGTAGGGCAGTGTACAGAGGTCAGTAGTATGTAGAGCAGTGTACAGAGGTCAGTAGTATGTAGGGCAGTGTACAGAGGTCAGTAGTATGTAGAGCAGTGTACAGAGGTCAGTAGTATGTAGAGCAGTGTATAGAGATCAGTAGTATGTAGGGCAGTGTACAGAGGTCAGTAGTATGTAGGGCAGTGTACAGAGGTCAGTAGTATATATAGCAGTGTACAGAGGTCAGTAGTATGTAGGGCAGTGTACAGAGGTCAGTAGTATGTAGGGCATTGTACAAAGGTCAGTAGTATATATAGCAGTGTACAGAGGTCAGTAGTATATATAGCAGTGTACAAAGGTCAGTAGTATATATAGCAGTGTACAGAGGTCAGTAGTATATATAGCAGTGTACAGAGGTCAGTAGCATGTAGGGCAGTGTACAGAGGTCAGTAGTATGTAGAGCAGTGTACAGAGGTCAGTAGCATGTAGAGCAGTGTACAGAGGTCAGTAGAATGTAGAGCATTGTACGGGGGTCAGTAGGATGTAGGGCAGTGTACAGAAGTCAGTAGTATGTAGAGCAGTGTACAGAGGTCAGTAGTATGTAGGGCAGTGTACAGAGATCAGTAGTATATAGGGCAGTGTACAGAGGTCAGTAGTCTGTAGGGCAGTGTACAGAGGTCAGTAGTATATAGAGCAGTGTACAGAGGTCAGTAGTATATAGAGCAGTGTACAGAGGTCAGTAGTATATAGAGCAGTGTACAGAGGTCAGTAGTATGTAGGGCAGTGTACAGAGGTCAGTATTATATAGAGCAGTGTACAGAGGTCAGTAGTATGTAGAGCAGTGTACAGAGGTCAATAGTATATAGAGCAGTGTACAGAGGTCAGTAGTATGTAGAGCAGTGTACAGAGGTCAGTATATGTAGAGCAGGGAACAGAGGTCAGTAGCATGTAGGGCGGTGTACAGAGGTCGGTAGTAGGTAGGGCGGATTACAGAGGTTGGTAGCAGGTAGGGCAGCGGTCAGAGGTCGGTAGGATGTAGGGCAGCAGACAGAAGTCGGTAGAATGTAGGGCGGCGGACAGAAGTCGTAAGCTGTAGGGTGACGGACAGTATGAATGTATGTTTGGGAGGAGTCAGGAGGGCATGGTACAGGGAGGTCAACAGAGCAAGGTATAGGGGGTCAGGGGGGAAGGTACTGGGGGGAGGGGGTCAGGAGAGTATGGTATTGGGCGGTATGGAGGGCACAGTACAGGGGGATCAGGAGGTCTGGGGTCTTAAGAGGGCATTGCACTGGGGGGATAGGAGTGTATGGTATTGGGGGGGATCAGGAGGGCTGGGAAGTCAGGAGGGTATGTTATTGGGGGAAACAGGAGGGCTGGGGATTCAGGAGGGCATGGTATTGGTGGGGTCAGGAGGGCTGGGGTGTCAGGAGGGTATAGTATTGGTGGGGCAGGAGGGCTGGGGTGTCAGGATGATATAGTATTGGGGGGATCAGGAGGGCTGGGGTGTCCGGAGAGTATGGTATTGGTGGGGTCAGGAGGGATGGGGGGACAAGAGGGTATGGTATTGGTGGGGTCAGGAGGGCTGGGGTGTCAGGAGGGTATGGTATTGGGGAGGTATCCGGAGGGCTGGGGTGTCGGGATGATATGGTATTGGGGGGGATCAGGAGGGCTGGGGTGTCTGGAGAGTATGGTATTGGGGGGGTCAGGAGGGCTGGGGTGTCAGGAGGGTATAGTAGTAGGGCTGGAGTGGTAGGAGTGCTGGAGTTTTAAGAAGTTTTATATGCAGAGTGGTGCAGGGAAGGTGCAGTGGCCCTGATCCCTGCCGCCTCTCTCAACTTCCCTTGGATCGTTGAGGAGGGCCGGTGGCAATGGGTGCAAAGCCACCCAAGCTATTCCAAAGGCTTTCCCCGCCCCGCAGCCACATGTATGCAAGGGGCAGGGACTTCCTATGCAGCCTGGAATTTTCTATTCAATTCATCTATTTTACTCTATTCTTTTATTTTTTATTCTGTCCCTTTTTTCTATTCTATTTTTTTGTCTATTCTTTTATTTTGTATTCTCTTCTGTTTTACTCTATTATATTCTTTTATTTTCTATTATATGCTATTATATTATTTTCTATTCTATTCCTTTATTTTATATTCTATGTTATTCTCTTAGGGAATTCGATTTGAAAACCATTCAAATTATTTTGGAAAACTATTATGCCGCGTACACACGGTCGGACTTTTCGGCTACAAAAGTCCGACGGACGCCAACGGACCAAAGCTGGCTGACAATCTGATCGTGTGTGGGCTTCCCCGGACTTTCAGCTGACTTTTTCAGCTGCAAATCTGACGGACTTTAGATTTGAAACATGCTTCAAATCTTTATGTCGTAACTACGCCAGACCCAGAAATCCGCTCGTCTGTATGGTAGTCCGACGGACAAAAACCCACGCTAGGGCAGCTTTGGCTACTGGCTATCAACTTCCTTATTTTAGTCCGGTGTACGTCATCATGTACGAATCCGTCGGACTTTTGTATGATCGTATGTAGGCACTCCGTTCGTTAGAAAGTCTGCCGCAAGTCCGCCAAAAGTCCGTCGAAAGTCTGTTGGAAGGGCTGTCGGACTTTTGTAGCCGAAAAGTCCGACCGTGTATACGCGGCATTAGAATTCTCCTAGATTGTAAGCTCTAACGAGCAGGGCTCTCTGATTCCTCCTTTATTGAATTGCATTGAAAGTGTGCTGTCTGCCCTCATGTTGTAAAGCGCTGCACAAACTGTTGGCGCTATATAAATCCTGTATAATAATATTAATAATTTGAATTTTGTCCAAAATTTTGATTTGTTATTTTGGATTAGTTTAAATTCAAATTCTTTACTATTGTAATTCGGAGATTCAGATACATCCGAATTTCCCAAAAACAAAAAATAAGAATGAACCGCACATGTCTACTTCTGATTTTTTTTTTTGGACGAATACTGTACTGATTAACTAAAAATCATACGTTCTAGCATCATACAACAAAAAATTTTGTGTTGGTCCCTTCGGATAATTTAGCATGAACTGTCATGATCAGCTCTCGAAAGCTGTGTACTAATGATCAGATTATCGTACGATCGCTTTGAAAACGGTATTTTTTAGTCCGATTTTCTGATCATGTGTACTAGGCATTAGTATTTACTAGTACACTAGATATTGATCACCTTAAAAATTGGTTCTCCTGGGTAGTAATCTTCCCTACACCCTGTCCTGGGGATATTACAAGTGTTGCTTCTTTTTGTCATCTTGAGTTGAACTAAACTCATTACTTTGTTCTACAGCCAAACCCAAGTTCAATGAGCCGGTAAAGTCAACACTTTCTCACCAGGGAGAAGTAGAGCTGTCAGCTACCTTGCAAAGCTTTTATCCAGAAAAGATGGAGATCAGCTGGACCTCTAAAAGTGCAAAATCTCAAGAAAAGATCCAATCCAAGGAAAATATGAGCAAGTATGGCAACACATTTAATCTGGAGAGTAAATGTACAGTTCCTGGGGAGTTATTCAAAGATCCTGAATTTAAAGTCATGGTGACATGGAAACATGAATCTATGGAGGGCCGAGAATTCCGGGAACTGTCTGTAAAAGGTAAGGAATTAGGACAAGGAATATCAGAGCTACCACTTTCTTATTACCGTATAGCCACAAGTTTCATGGGATGCTTTCCTTTTAGCTGCTTTGGAAAAGAATTCCAGGTATGGTATATTTTTAGTAACACTGGTCCAGATTGGACCAATGTAACTACAGTGTGTATATGACATACCTGGCCAATGACCCCGAAAGCTGATAACCACTGTAGTACACTTCAGTGATCTCCACTTGCTCCCGGGTCCCATGCCATGCGTCTGCCCCCGATGCATCGTGAACACAGGAAGTCAGCCATTCAGCACAGGCGCCATTCAGAAAATGCAATGCAAAGTGTTCTCTGAGGTGGAAGGCCGGGCTGGTGATGTCAAGCGCTCCACCTCATCCAATCAGAGAATACTTTTCTTACATTCAGAAAATGCAAAGTATTCACTGAAAGGCGCCCGTGTTGAGCAGCCGACCTCCAGTGTTTAGAATGTATCAGGCCGGCCGCTCACTGGACACAGAAAGTAGTGGAGTATCAGTGGAGTAGCAGTGTCTATACAGAGATTTCCAGCTTCCAGGGGCATCAGCCACGTATGGTATATACATAGTTACATTGGTCAATTATGGATCAATGTAACTATGCAAAAAAATATACCAAGCCTGGAATTATTTTTTAACAGATTTTTTTAAAGGCATTTTTGTTAATCATATTTATGTATTAGTATGGGAAGTTAGGAAAACTATTTAGAGCCCCTGTCACTATGTCTATTCAAGGACAACTGACAGTGAAAAGTTCTAAAAGTAAGGAAGTGCCTAATAAATGTATGTATGAAATATAATAAATGTCATTAAAGTGGTTCTAAAGGCTCAAGGTTTTTTACCTTCTTGCATTCTATGCATGAAGGTAAAAAACCTTCTATTTCCAGCAGCCCCCCCACCAATAATTAAATAAGCCCCATCTTGATTCAGCGATGTGTACAAGAGCCTCAGCTCTCCGGGGACTCTCACTCCTCATTGGCTGAGGCAGCAGATCAATCACAGCCAGCGAGCCAATGAGGAGAGAGTGGGGGCAGGGCCAAGCCACAGCTTTGTGTGTGAATGGACACACAGAGACACGGCTCAGGAGCACTTGGCAGGAAGGAGGGGCCCTGAGCGCCGGCGGGGGGACCCGAGAAGAGGAGGATCGGGCTGCTCTGTGCAAAACCATTACACAGAGCAGGTAAGTATAACATGTTTTTTATTAAAAAAAAACAAAAACTATACTTTAATATCACTTTAACAAACAATTCAAATATAAAATAATAAATATATATACACACGCACACAGCAAATAACTCAATAAATGTGTATATAAAAAATGTATATACACAATAGACAAAAACTTGCTATAACATAATTTCAAAAAACATAATTCCAATAATGTAAATAGAAGGAAAACACTGGTAAAATACCACCGGGTATCTTTTATTGAAAAATACATGCGCTCACATGTACTAAGTAGGGATGAGCCGAACACCCCCCCCCGGTTCGGTTCTCAGCAGAACGTGCGAACAGGCCAAAAATTTGTGCAAACACGCAAACACCGTTAAAGTCTATGGAGAAACAACAGTAAAAATCAAAAGTGATAATTTTAAAGGCTGATATGTAAGTTATTGCTATAAAAAGTGTCCTGCTCCAGGGGACATGTATCAATGCGAAAAAAATGTTTTAAAACCAGCCATTTTTTCGGGAGCAGTGATTTTAATAATGCTTAAAGTGAAACAATAAAAATTAAATATTCCTTTAAATATTGTGCCTGGGGGTCTCCTTAGTCTGCCTGTAAAGTAGAGCATCTTTGTGATGTGTTTTACTATGCAAAAAAAAATGGCGTGGGGGTCCCCCCAAAACCCATACCAGACCCTTATCCAAGTACGCACTCTGGCAGGCCACAGGAAAAGGGGGGGACGAGAGAGGGCCCCCTCTCCTCCTGAACCATACCAGGCCACATGCCTTCAACACACTTTTTTAAAATAAAGGGCTTGTCAAAAACTGTCTCTTGTCATTTTTACTTTTTTGACACATTTTTGGTGAATGAGTAGGGGTACAATGTACCCGATACCCCTCACATGGGGGGGCAGGATCTGGGGGGGTCTGGGGGAATACATTACAGCCGCAAGTAGTTTTATATGACATTTTTTCTGTTACAAATTTCATTTTGCTGTGGCATAGCAAAACACATCACAAAGATGAGCTACTTTACAGGCAGACTAAGGAGACCCCCAGGCACGATATTTAAAGGAATATTTATTGTTATTGTTTTACTTTAAGCATTATTAAAATCACTGCTCCTGAAAAAATGTCCGTTTTTAATACTTTTTTTGCATTGATACATGTCCCCTGGGGCAGGACCCGGGTCCCCATACACTTTTTTATGGCAATAACTTGCATATAGCCTTTAAAGTGGTTGTAAACCCTTTTAAAAAAAAACCTGCAAGACAAAGGCATAATAAGCTAGTATGCATAGCATACTAGCTCATTATGAATTACTTACCTGAGATCGAAGCCCCCGCAGCGGTCCTCGTTCACCGATCCGGCGGCCGACATCTCCCCGGGGGGTTACTTCCAATCACAGCACCGGAGCCTCAAAGACGTCACTCCCGCGCATGCGCATGGGAGCCGCCGGTAATGGCACAGTACAACTGAAGCAACGGCCAGTTTGCATAAGTGCATAAGTGCGCATGTGCCGATGACGTCGGCATATGCAAATACAGGGATATCTCCTAAACTGTGCAGGTTTAGGTAATATCCAGTGTAGCTACAGGTAAGCCTAATTATAGGCTTGTCTGTAGTACAAAGTGATTGTAAAGGGTTTACAACCACTTTAAAATGAGCACTTTTGGCTTTTCGTGTTCTGTCCCATAGACTTTAACGATTTGCACAATCTCACCATGCATTATCGGGCATTCTGCGGCGCTCGAATTTGCCGCAAACGCCCCATAATGTTCGCTGTTCGACTCGAACATCGGGCTCATCCCTAGTACTAAGTATAAATGGCCAATATTAAAACATATCCATAAAAAAGCCAGATAGCATATATACAAAACCAGACCCTTAGGCTGGGTTCACACTATTGCTAATTGGATCCAATTCGCAATAGCAGGAGATTTTGACCGACTCTCTATGGAGTCGGTTCACATATCTCCGATGCGGCTCTGGTGCGAACTTGCACAGGAGCCCCGTGCGCCTTATGGTCCGTTTCAGTGTCCAAATTCAGTCAAAAATTTGGGCTGAAATCGGATCTGAAACGGTGAAAGGGGACGCAACGGACCCCTGCTGGGAGCCGCATCGGTATTAGGTGTGAGCCCAGCCTACGTATCTATGGACGTGGTGATGGTAGAATTAAAAACGAAAAAAAAAATTTTAGATGTGCAGAGAAAATATTTCCCTATACTTTGATGATATGTGTTGTAATGCGTTGGTAAGTGACAATGAGTTGTGTAAAAAACTTGAATAAATTCAAATTGTATCACAATGTATCCTGCCATGAAATATGAAAGAAAATATCTGATAGGTTTATAGGGATTCACAGACAATTTTCTGCACATGAATTCTAAAGTGTCTCCACTTTATTCCCATTAATAGATCTTCCCTGGCACCCAAAGCTTCAGGGCACCCCCATAGAGAGCGTCTTCCAAGGTGATGAGGTTCTCTTACAGTGCCGGGTGTCAGACTACTTCCCGGACGCTCTGGTTGTGAAATGGTTTGAGAAGAAGAGGGGCCATCAGGAATTAGTGGAAATCACCAGTTCTGAAAAATACAATATTCCAGAAATCTCATCATGCAGGACAGAGAACGGAACCTTTTCTTCTACAGCGGATTTATCCTACAAGAGGTCTGATCTGTCAGAGAAGGGAATTGAATTTATCTGCAGAGTGGAACATCCCAGTCTTGGTACACCCCTCCAAAGCACTATTTTACAATATAAAGACAAAGGTAACCTTACTTTATTGCACCTTTCACAAAGCTTTAGGCCTTATGCCCCATACAAACGATCGGAAATTCCGCCAGCAAAAGTCTGATGTGAGCTTTTGGTCGGAATTCCTGCCAGCAAAAGATTGAAAGCAGGTTCTCTATTTTTCAATCGGAAAAAGTTCCGATTGGAAATTCCGATCGTCTGTACCAATTCCAACGCACAATATGCCTACGCATGCTCAGAAACAATTTGCCGCATGCAAATTTGAACTTCATTTTCTAGGCTCGTCGTAGTGTTGTAAGTCACCGCGTTCTTGGCGGTCGAAAGTTCAGAGAACTTTTGTGGGACGGTGTGTAAGAAATCAGGAGACAGCAGCACGGGGGGCACTGCACATTAATAAGTCATGTTCTTATACTTTGTACTCTTATGCCCGTACACATGAGCGGAATTTCCATCGGAAAAATCTTGGATGGTTTTTCCGACGGAATTCCGCTCAAGCTTGCCTTGCATACACACCGTCCCACAGAAGTTCTCTGAACTTTCGACCGTCAAGAACGCGGTGACTTACAACACTACGACGAGCCTAGAAAATGAAGTTCAAATTTGCATGCGGCAAATTGTTTCCGAGCATGCGTAGGAATTTTGTGCGTTGGAATTGGTACAGACGATCGGAATTTCCAATCATGTTAGTGTCCCATAGACTTTAACGGTGTTCCGGCTGCTTTCGAATTTTCACCGAACACCGCATATTGTTCGGTGTTCGCCGAACATCCGAACAACCAAAGTTCGGCCCGAACTTATGCTCGGGCCGAACCATTCTCCCATCCCTAGTCGCAGGTAAGAGGTTAAAAAAAAAAAATAGGTCAAAGCTGAGTACTTCTTTACCCCTTGGAGCCCAGCCCTTAAAGCGGGGGTCCACCTATCTATCGTTTTTTTTTTTTTTAGTTCATTCACAAACTTTTCTTCTCAGCATTACATACTCACATATTGTGTGTAATATGCCTGCCTGTGTCAGATTTCGTCGGAAAGAATAACTTATTATTCACTGCAGGCGGTTTCCATCTTCTTTGTGGGCATTTGAAGCCCACAAGCATTTATTTCCTGGATGTGGTGAATGCTGTGCTCCCAGCATACACCGCTCTTTCCCGCACATGCTCAGTGGCATCCTGGGAAGCCTGAGACTAGCTCCCAGGAGTCTGGGAGAGGCTAGAAACATGCCTACTCCCACGGGAGGAGAACCAGGAAGTGCAAAGAAGAATAGAAAAATAAAAAGTAATTACGGCGATTTAAATTTTTTTAAACGGCATGTCAGCATCTAGGCAAGGAAGAGAATACATACAGATATTGTTCAAAATTTGGGTGGAACCCCGCTTTAAGGTTTAGGATGCTGAGAGGCGGGGTGGGTTTTATGATCATGTGACTGCCGTGATTGGCTGCTTGGGTTCGGGAGCTTTCCGTTAGCCGCTGGTAACTGGGTTAGGCGTGCACTCTGTGCCTCTGTGTGCATTTGCACAAATGCATGTAAATATGCGGCTGCTCGGCACCAAGGCCCACCCACCGAGAGGCCAGGGCCAAGAGGTAAAGATAACAAAAATAATACATACATTTTTGGGAGGCAAACAAAGCTTATACACTAAATTCTTTTTCTGTGACATTGAAAGAAATAACAAAGCACATGAAAAACAAAATGGTGAGAATTGATTAAAAAAAAAAGAAGATAAGATAAGTAAAAAAAAGTTTTTTCTATTGTAATCAGTGCTAAAAAAAGTAGTTTTGCTGTACATAATAGTATACATTTTATTCTACAATCTGTCCCATTTAAAATGATGCTAAAATTATGTTTCTTCTACAAAGCTTGACAAAGTTATTTGCATGTTCTGTTTATATGACACTGAAAAAAAAAAATAACAAAAAAAAATGCAAAAAGCAATGATGGTAAAAATATGAAGTAAAAAAAAAAAAAAAAAAAAGTTAGAAAAAAGTAATAAATAAGACATTGAGAAAAAAGTCAGCAGGAAAATAACAGCAAAGAAGGAAGGTGAGGAAGCAGTTAAAGTGGATGTAAACCCCAATTTTTTTTTTTTATGTCATAATGTAGATTATAAGATTTTCTATCATTTGAGCCCAGTCTTGCCACAAAGAGATAATCCATCTCTGAGCAATCCTCTTTTATTGTTCGGGTGAGATAAATCTTGACAAACAGAGAAAAACTTCAAATCCTCCCCCTTGCTGTGAGTGACAGGTGATTTACATATCTCGTGCACTAGCCTAAGACATGCATTATTTTTAAATTCCCACCCCCACTCCTTTCTTCAGCAGCTCTGCAAGGATTGGCTGTTCCACACCTCAGCATGATTTGGAATGCTGAAGTCATGTGGTTACTTTCCTGTCTTCTCACTGGATGTTAGAGATCATAGCAGAAGTTCAGTGTTAGAAATACACAGGAGAAAATGCATATTGACAAGGCGAGTGTAGAGGTGGGCGGGGAGTCTACTGACATCACGACTTCACCCACCGAGCTCCAGACAACAGACCCGCCCACAGAATATGCAGTTTTTTGGTGTCTAATAACAGACAGAGGGGAGACATTTGACAGGTAAAGATACATGCAGGAGACATGTATATCCTTATAGATAACCCCTATGGCAGTAGTTTAGAAAGGATGACATTGGGTTTACATCCACTTTAATTACTGTAGACTGATTAGGGTCAACTAAAGGTTTATACATTTTATTGAAAAAAATTGACAACAATACATCACTACATTGTATTTACTCCCAGATGTTTTACAATTGTTGTTTTACACATTAGAAGCTGCATTTTGACAGCCACTCCTGCTGTTTAATACAAAGCAAATCCTGGTTGCCATTTTGACAGCCGGTAATAGCTGTAGGAGGAGCAGCGGCAGGTGGAGAGGAACTGGAAATAAGCAATGCATTCTAGAAACGTATTAGGATATATCTTTTAGGTTCAAAATGCTTGAGTGGTTAAGAAAAAGTCAGAAGTGGCATCTGCGGGAGGCACAAGCAGTCCTGAAAGCAAGGAAATGTTCAGAACAGTAAACAGATTGGGGGAATATATTGCTGGCCAGAACCATCCAAAACCCGGGAAGGGTAATACTTTGTACTTTGTTTACCTTCTTAATTATCACTTTATCCACTTGACCTCTGGAAGATTTACCCCCCTTAATGACCAGGCCATTTTTTTTTTTTTGCGATATGGCACTGCGTTGTTTTAACTGCCAATTGCGCGGTCGTGCTACACTGTACCCAAATACATTTTTTTCTCACAAATAGAGCTTTCTTTTGGTGGTCTTTGATCACCTCTACATTATTTATTTTCTTGCACTATAAACAAAAAAAGACCGACAATTTTGAAAAAATAATAATAATTTTTTTACTTTCTGCTATAAAACCAATAAAAAAAAAAACATTTAAAAAAATCTAATTTCTTCATCAATTTAGGCCAATATGTATTCTGCTACATATTTTTCGTTAAAAAATCCTAGCGTTGGGGCGTGGCCAAGATGGCAACCTGAAAGGAAGCAGGTTTCAGAGCTCTGCTGGAGATCCGTTACAAATCCTTTCTCCTGGTGGGTTTTGTCCACTATAAAGTGGATAGAACAACTCCGGATGCCATACAGGACAAGATATAAGGGAAAGAAGCTTCGTTTTCCAGCAGAAGTGGGAAAAACAGTCCCACAGGAGACTCCCCACGTGCAGGCCTCTCCTGGCCGTGCAAGGAACATGGCGTCCCAAACAGACATGGAGGAGCACTCTGACGCGCAGAGACTCGGCTTCCAAGAGGTGATGGCTGCAATAGCATCATGTCAAACAGCTCTGACCAACAAAATTGAGGCCGTCCAACTTGATGTCAGCCTCATTAGGCAGGACTTTGACAAGCTCCGTGCTCGGGTGTCGGAAGCGGAGCAACGCGTGGGGCTGACGGAGGATACGGTGACGGAGCACACAGCCTCGATCCGCACCTTACAAACGAAGGTCAGGGCGCTGGAATTTAAGGTCGACGACGCCGAGAACAGGAATAGGAGGAACAACCTCCGCCTCGTGGGTATGCCGGAGGGTACGGAGGGAAAGAACCCTACGACCTTTCTGGAGGGGATACTAAGAGAAATACTGCCGACGGCCCAGTTTTCGCCATACTTTACGGTGGAGCGCGCCCACAGGATCCCTCCAGTACCGGGACCACCGGGATCTAACCCCCGCACTCTGATCTTTCGGGTTCTCAATTTCAGAGACCGGGATGAAATACTCCGTGCAGCCCGCAGAGCCGGTGAGTTGAAATACCAAAATGCCACCTTGATGTTTTTCCCTGACTTTTCTTTGGAAACCCAAAAGTTACGCCGGTCCTTTGACCAAATTAAAGCGGGATTACGGGCGAGAAATATCAAGTATAGCATCCTTTTCCCAGCTAAGCTGAGGGTGCAAGATGGGGAAACAGTAAAATTCTTTACCGCGCCTCGTGATGCTGCCGCATGGTTGGACTCTCTACCTCCACAACGTTAAATGTAAGTTCAAACACACTACTGCACGATCGAACAACTAATGATATAATTGTGGTACTTTTACCTCTTTCAGTCCTTGAAGCAGGCTAACTATTGTGTCTTTTATATGGAATGAGACCCAGACTTTGATATATAATAGCTGTGATGCTGAAGACTACTGTGCAATGTGTTGTGTGGGGGTAATACTGGGACCACCCCTGTACTTGATGATTACCGGTTACTGGCTACAGCCCCACAATGCTGTTTAGAAGTTGAAACATGTTATATGGAATGGAGCAGTGGACAGTGTCTAATGTACCTTGTGATGCCGTTACATGTTCACATTCTTTGCCCGTGCTCTGCAAAGCTCAAACTCTGAGCCAGCTGGGCACACATGCACACAAACTATAACACCTCCCGAGTCTATAACTTTACAGAAGATCTATTTGGTTCTACACCGATGCGGTATTGACTTGGGTGTTTGACCCCCTGGTGAGGGGTATATCGGCTATCCGGAGAACACTATCCTCAATCACCAATGATTAGGTCAAGCGGAGGCACTGCAGCCAGGGAACTGAACCACTCTGATTCCAGTTATAGTGCACGTGACAACCCACTGGCTACCTACGTTGGTAGATATGATCCGGGAGATCTTAAATACGCTGATAATGTGGACAACAGATATCCCTGCGTATCGAGGAATAATTTGCCTTGATAGAACTGACGTGCAGTGTTAATGTACACAACTCTCACTTTTTCTTTCATTTTTCTCTTTATGTTCCTGTTTTTATAGAGATCATTTTGCAACTAAGATAAGTACCCCTGGGGGCTCCCAGGAGATAAGCTATGCATAATAACCAGCAACTCTGATGCCTTATTAGGTAACACCTCACGTTACAAGTGCTCGCCCTCTTTTACAAATAGATGTTGGGGGTTCAGGGTGTGAAACATCCTCGGTTCCGGAGGGGGATGTGGGGAGGGGGGGGGAGTTATCTGCCATTGCAGATTTTTGAAGTTGCAGTAATTGCAAGTTTTATAAAGGAGTGGCTTGATTGTAACTGGAATGTTATTGACATACGCATACCTGTACATGTAACCAATTCATGTGATGCCTCTTTAGGCTCAAGGGGGATAATATTATGGATGAGATGTCTGTATCTGGGGGGCTGGGGTGGGGGAGGGGGGGATGTGCGGATCCTGCTTATACAACTGAGAATGGGAGATGATGGCTGAAATATCTATTGTTTCCTGGAATGTTCGGGGTCTAAACTCAGCCACAAAGAGGTCACTGGTGTTTAAATACTTACAAAGGTACAATCCACATATTTGTATACTTCAGGAGACCCATTTGATAGGCAGACGTGTCCTAGGACTCCGGAGATCATGGGTGGGAACTCACCACCATTCCACCTATTCAAATTATGCCAGGGGTGTGAGCATTTTGATCCGCAGGTCCCTACCTCTACAGATTCTAGATGTTAAGATTGACCCGGAGGGCAGATATGTGATTATTAATACTTCACTTTATGATAGAGGATTGGTACTGGTAGGCCTATATCTCCCACCTCCAGCTGATGCACAATTGCTAAATGATATTATGCACTTAGTAATGAAATTTAATGTGCCTGAAGTCCTTATTTTTGGTGATTTTAACATGGTCCCATCACAGGATCTGGACAGGCTGCACGTGGTGACCCGTAATGTGACGACATTGGGGGGATGGGCTGACACATTTGATCTTACGGATGTGTGGCGTCACTTCCACCCAAATAAAAGAGAATATACATGTCACTTGGCCTCCTACCGAGCACTCTCACGTATAGACCTCATATATGCTTCATCCGGGGCTTTGCGGTGGGTGGGGGCAGTGGAGCACCTACCCCGTGGCATATCGGATCATGCCCCTGTCCACCTCAGGATCTCACTACTTAAATATCCCGGGTTTAGGTTGTGGCGCCTGTCCGGATTCTGGGCCAAGGATGATAGAGTCCAGGAGACAATGACAGAAAATATTTGCAACTTTTGGAATGAAAACGGCGATTTTGCTGATGCCAATGTGTTATGGGATACTTTCAAATCTAAAATAAGGGGGGATTATATTGCCCGTATATCCTCCTTGCAAAAAGAGGCCTCCAGGACTCAGGAGGTACTGGAGGAAAAGGCCGCTAGATGTGAGTCAAACTATATTCAATCCCCCAATGACAACAATTACTATTTATGGCAGAGCTCCCTACGTGAATTATCTTTGCATAATGTAGAACAGACCAAAAAATCCATGTTATATACCAAGCAAAAAATATTTGAGCATGGAAATAAAAATGGGCGTCTGTTGGCTTGGTTAGCAAGGAATCGTACGGCCTCCACCCACATAGCTAATATTAGGCGAACCGATGGACAATTACTGTCATCACCTGAGGAAATAAATGCTGAATTCCTGAAGTTTTTCAGGGAAGTATACACTTCTAGAGCCCAGTGTACGCTAGTGGAATTACAGGAATATTTAGATGCAATTCCTTTCCCGTCTCTCTCAGAGGAAAATAAAAATTTATTAGAGGGGGATTTCTCCCTGGAGGAGGTCCAAACTGCGATTGGTAATCTGCAGTGCGGGAAAACTCCGGGTGCGGACGGACTTCCCACAGAGTTCTATGCACAACATGTAGAAGTGCTTGCCCCTAGATTAAAGTCCCTCTTTTCTAGACTGGATCAGACAGGTGCTCTCCCAGAGTCTATGGCGGAAGCTATTATAGTTTTAATACCCAAACCTGGTAAGGACCCGCAGGAATGTGCATCCTTTAGACCAATATCTTTACTCAATGTCGACGCAAAAATTCTAGCAAAAATTCTAGCTAATCGACTGTCGTCGGTTATTTCCACCCTGGTCCATGTCGACCAAACAGGGTTTATGCCGGGCAAAAGTACCGACATAAATCTTAGACGCCTTTTTCTAAACCTTTCGTTCGATCATGGTACTGTGGGATCTCGGGTGGTTGCCTCTTTAGACGCCGAAAAGGCGTTTGATTCTGTAGAGTGGTTGTACCTCTGGGGAGTGTTGCAACACTTTGGGTTCGGACCCAGATTTATACGCTGGTTGCAATTACTCTACAGATCTCCCAAAGCTAGAGTACGCACTAATGACCGAGTGTCGGACGCTTTCTCTTTACACAGGGGTACCCGTCAGGGATGCCCTCTATCCCCTAGTTTATTTGCCCTGGCCCTGGAACCATTAGCGATTTTAATTCGTGAATCACAAGAAATTAAGGGAATTCGGATTGGTAACTTAGAAGAGAAAATATCCCTATATGCGGATGACGCGCTACTCTATCTAAATGATCCTGGACCCTCGTTATCTGCCGCTCTGGTGTTATTTGATAGATTTGGAGCGTTATCAGGCATCCGAATTAATTGGAACAAATCAGTCCTTTTTCCATTAGATGTTCAGTCCCAAGGTCCCCACAATCACACACCACTACAATGGGTTAGAGAGTTCAAGTATCTTGGGGTTAAGGTGGCTAGGGATCCTGCCCAGTATTTTGCACTGAACCTGCACCCGTTGCTTAAACTCCTAAGGGAGAAATGTCAGTCTTGGTCTGGACTCCCATTGAATTTATTAGGTCGCATAAGTATCCTCAAAATGATTATTCTACCTAAGTTTAATTATTTTTTCCGGAACAGTCCGATTTGGATACCACAGAGCTTTTTTCAAGAAATTGATAAATGCATCACCGCTTTTATATGGAACGGCTCCATACCCAGACTGGCAAAAACCACACTCCGAGCGCCGACACAACTGGGGGGACTGGCCCTCCCGGACTTCCGGGTGTATTACTGGGCAGCCATGTTGGTCACCGTATACTGGTGGTTTGCGGCGAACAAATCCAACGCGGCGGTTTGTGTTGAGGCAGCCTGGCTAGGCTCTCTTCGGGAACTGCAAAATTTAGCATATAGAGGAATGGGAGCATATAAAAACCTCCCCGCATCAACCAAGGCAACGTTAAAGGTATGGGTTGCAGCTAGACGTCGATTTCTCATAGCGGGTCAGTGGTCACCGGTTCAGCCTCTCTGGGGGAATCCCAATCTACCTCATTTTAGATCAATACCAGACCCCCAGGTGTGGGCAAGATTTGGCATTAAGGCACTAGGGGATATCATGCCCACTGGTGTACTGATGTCATTTTCGCAACTAGCAAGGAGATATGAGCTGCCTGGGTGGATGTTCTTCCGCTATGTTCAGCTGAGGCATGCGGCCAGGGCCCAGTTTCGGACGCAGCCTACTCTGAAATTGGATCCCGTGGAAAATCTACTGTCCTGTGAAGACCTAGCAAAGCCACTTTCGGCATTGTATGGTATTCTGCTTCCAATTAACAATACAAAGATGGATAAATTATGGGAACAGTGGAAGGCCGATATCCCATTGTTGGAAAGAGAGGATTGGGAGGATAGTCTTGAACAGGGACCTAAGCTGGTCATAGCTGCAGGAGATAAACTTATACAGACAAAATTCCTTCATAGGGTTTATTTTACCCCGGTTCGTATGTCTAGAATTTATCCAAATAGAGATCCAAAATGCCCCAGGTGTTTGATACATCCAGGATCATATTTACACATGTTTTGGGATTGTCCTAGGCTGTCAAAATTTTGGGAGGGAGTCTTTGATCACTTAAACGTCCGCTTGGACTTGAATGTTCCCGTGACACCTGAATTAGCCTTACTGGGTATACATGATGACGATCAGAGATCACATCACAGTAAATTGTTAATTTCATATCTGCTCTATTATGCTAAGAAGGAGATACTGTGTAAATGGACTTCCTCTATCCCCCCAGATGTAGCTACATGGGAAAATAAAGTAAATGCTGCTCTGCCACTATATAAACTGACGTACATTAACAGGGGATGCCCATGGAAATTCGACAAAGTTTGGTCAACATGGACATCTGTGTAGACAAGGAGACATGGTCAGTGGAGTGGAGGATGGACTGAATGACCTTTGCTTCCTTCCAGTGTTTATGGCTCCCGCTGTCTTCCCTCTCCTCTCCTTATAATCCCCTCCCCCCCCCCCCGGCTGTGTCCCCCACTGACTTCTCCCCTTTCCTGTCCCCTTTCCTGTTCTCTCCTCCCCTTAATACTATAATATTCAAATATGTCACCCCTGAACAGGGAATAATGAATATACTGTATTTGACAACGTCTGTGGTTTCGGATACCCTCTTCTCTTGATATTGGTTCATGGTATATACTTTGTGTGAATTCCTGACAAACATGTATTTAATATACTATTTTTCTTGTATGTAACAAAATGTGATTGCATATTATTGTAAATATGGATTCTACAATAAAGCACTCCTGGTTGTAAAAAAAAAAAAAAAAAATCCTAGCGTATATTGATTGGTTTGTGCAAAAGTTATAGCGTCTACAAACTATAGGCTATATTTATTTATTTAATAGTAATGGCAGCGATCAGCAACATTGCAGCGCACATTCTGACACCAACTCACATGTTTTGGGGACCAGTGACACTAATACAGTGTTCAGTGCAAAAAATATACACTGTCACTGTACTAATGACCTTTGCTGGGAAGAGGTTAACATCAGGGGCGATCAAAGGGTTAAATGTGTGCGTGACCAGTGCTTTATTATACTGTGTGAGGTGCTTTTACTAGGAGATGGATCGTAGTCCCTGCTTTGCAGAGACACATGATCAATACCTTCCCTCCTGTCAGAATCTGCCTTGTTTACATATGTAGACCACAATTCTGCCTCTCTGCTGGATGATCAGTGGGTGCCAGTGGACATCGAGTTTGCGGTACCCGCCGATTGGCTCCTGCTTTGTGTAATCACAGAGGGAGGGAGTCTTTGGTGGTGCACAGTCATGCCCGATACCCTGAAGTTCAGAACCATGTATAGGTGATCGATCCTGCGCAGGGCTGCCACCCTGTAGCAGTAAAACTGTTATAGGGTGGTCGGTAAGTGGTTATTTTCTATGTGTACAGCATATAACTACTATATTTTGTGCAAATGGTCTCTTAAAACTGAACTACTAGCAAGCAACTAATTACACAGTGGAATTAACATATGTGTAAGCTTTTTTTACCTACAATATTTATATATTGTGTGTGTGTGTGTGTGTATATATATATATATATATATATATATATATATATATATATACTCACGCACTCAAACACTTTCTTCATGTGTATGTAAACCCCAACAATGTACTTCTCTTATATTCTCTTATATTATGTTAAAACTAACACAATAAAAAGTTGGACTGTACATATACTTGTGAACGTATATACCGTATTTATTGGTGTATATAACACGCACCCCAATTTAGGAGGGAAGTTCCTGGTAAAAAAACTTTGTGTGCCCATCTGCAACCTGTTGTGCGCCCATCTGCCCCCTTAATGCAGCTCACCATATCTCAGATGAAATCACCAAGCCATCATCTGTTTCCCCGCTCTCAGTCGACAGTCACATACACAGTCCCGCCTCCGCCAACGGCATTGGACCAGCTCCTGTAATAGACAGGACACTGGTCCAATGCCGGTGGCGAAGGCGGAACTGTGTGTCGGAGAGCCGATTGGAGAGGGGACGACGGCTCGGTGATTTCCGGCAGCACTCATCCCCCTCCTTCCCCTTCCGAGGTAGTCTATCGGCATATAACACGCACCCTTGATTTTCCCCCTATGTTCAGGGGAAAAAAGTGCGTGTTATATGCCGATAAATACGGTAATTACATTAATGTGGTATTCTCATTTAGAATTACAATTAACATTTTCTGTTTTCCATTACTGCAGCAGAGATGCCGACCTTCAGTATTAACAACATATACGGTCCCCAGACATGGTACAATGGGGAAAAAGTCACTTTGTACTGTGGTGCCTCATACTTTACAGAGAACACCAAGGCCATATGGAGGGTGACAGAAGCAGATGGAACTCCTTATGATATATTAGAAACCCCATCAGGGGAAGAAACAAAAAGTGGTCTTCTGAATTCTGGATATGTGGCTCACAGAGAGAGAACTGAAAAATCTGATAAAGATCTACTAGATTTCACTTCCTCTCTGAACTTCACACCTTCCATCGTTAAACACGAAAAAGTCACCATAGTTTGTAAGATTGTGGATTCTGCTGAAAATATCAAGGAAAAGACCTTTCAACGCAATAATATTTTTGGTGAGATTTCCAACTGTTTTTTTTTTTTTTTTTAATTGTTTGTTTTGTTCCTACTTATTTTTATACTAAATTTTGTAAGTCTGGGGGTAAGCACATTACTGTAGAACTAGCTTGCAGCTTGGTATTGTCCTAAGTGTTTCCTCTTGGTTTTTATATATGTTTGAATGGGAGAGGTTGAGACAAGCATGGGTAGTCAAGCTTACAGTATCTCAGGGGAACCAAGGTTCCATGTAACCATAAGGTTCCTCCAGAGGTTGCTAGTGGTTTCTTGAGCAATGGGTAGTTTTTGTCTCTTAGATAAGTAAACACTAACACCAATGATTATTTTAGCCATGTGTAAGGGGGAATTCTTCCCACTGACCAATGTAAGGATCATTCCTCCCACTGACCACCAATGTAAGGAGCATTCTTCTCACTGACCAGCTGCTGCTTTTAAAATAGAAAAGCGGGAAGGGGGATGGTAAATATGTCATATTTACCAGCCCCTTATTTTTGCGAATCAACACAGTGATCCGTACTCATCACTCACTGCGTTCATTCATTAATGAAGCTTAATAAACTGTTAACTATTCAATTTGTGAACGAACAGGAGCCTCTGTACAGAGCTTTCTATTAATTCACTGCCCAGTGCAGCTGAGGCTGGAAAGAAAGGGATAGTAGCATCTGTGTCCTCAGTCCTTTTCTCTGTCTCAAAAGTGAGACATCAGGGGTATATTTAGCCCCCTGATATTTCACCAAACAGCATTGTGAAAAAAAAAAATTACAAAAAAAAATAATAAATAAATAAATAAATAAGGACTCCACCGCCTCATTACACACTGCCATTTAGTGGCAGCTCAGCACAAATCAAATTTTCAATGGTGTGCGGCACCCTTCATGCTACACCCCATCACATTACGTGTTTGGCAGGCATACGGTTGGGGGCAGAAAAATGCACCTTCGCCTGTGTAGACAAAAATTCTTGCAGTGGCCCTGGATATAGTAATTATTAGCAAGGGTTCCCTGTGACTAGAAAGTTATTTCAATGGTTCCTCCAAAGTAAAACATTTTGTTAAGACATAGTCCACAGTCCATCTTGGGAGTGAGCAAGAGAGTGTGGCTACATTCCTAAATACAGTGAGATCATGGAGAATGAACACAGCCACCATCTAACAGGAAGTCAGATCTCAGCAGCCCAAAAAAATTAAGATTGTGGATTTGGAAGAGGTTGAGAGCAATAGAAGGGAGTTTTCTGAGTTAAAGTACTCATAAAGCTAAAGGCAAATTTTTTTTTGTTTTGGATAGATTGGAGAGAAGTTAGAACCCCTATCGGTTTTTAATTGTGGTCTGTGTCCCCGTTAGGGAGATTCAGTCTTTTTATTTGTCCATTTTACCATATTACCAAGAGTGAATGTGAAGGAAAATCATAAGTGTTGGGTTGCCCCAAGTGTTGGGTTGCCATCAGATCCACTGGAGACACTAGTTCTGGTGACAACCAGGGATTTATTTCGTTTAGGGGACTTTCCTCTCACTTCCTGTTTTAGCTATGTGACTGGAAGTGATGGGAATTCTCCCCAATGGCACACAGATTTTGTACTCTATCATTACTCAATATAGAAAAAAAGTTTTTTGTCCTAAAACCTTAGTTAGCGGGAGCAAAACATACATTGTAAAGCTTTTATTTTTAAGCCTGTTTTCATTTAGCTACATAAAATGGATTTTTATATCATTTAGGAGCACTTTTAATATATGGATGTAGGTCAATGACAGATTTTAAAGGGGATGACCCAAACAGAGCACATAACTATTTCTAACAATTAGTATACTGTAAAGTTAAGGGAGGTCTGTTTTTTTAGTCCATGCAGTACTGAAGCTTGATGACCCTACATCAAAAAACAAAGTATAGTGGTATCTGCCCATATGTATCAAGTTTTAGGAAGACAATTGGAAAAGTGATTATATTGCACTGTGATTGGAATAATTTCTTGCTCTTTTTTTCTTCCAGCAAAGCCCACAGTGTCCGGACCTATAAAACTGTCTTTGACTGATTCTGAAGAGGTTTTGTGTTCCCTGGATATAGAAAAATTTTACCCTAGAAATATCCAGATCAAATGGAATGACACGGAGACTTCAGATCGTGGCAAAACATCTCAAAACGATGACAGAACATACACAATTAACAGTGAATATAAACTTCCTGGGAACTTCTTCAGTCATCCAGACTCTGTGGTGAGGGTGTCCTGGAAACACAACTCCATGGAGGACTGGGAGAGCAGAGAGATGTCTGTGCTGGATAAAGGTACCAAGAATGATCAGATCCAGAATTTACTAAATAGAAATGAACCGGGATTGTTAGTGAATAATTATGCAATCATATGAGAAGCTTTAGGATGAGCCAAACACCCCCCAGTTCGGTTCGCAGCAGAACATGCGAACAGGAAAAAAATTTGAACGCGCGAACACCGTAAAAAGTCTATGGGACGCGAACATGAAAAATCAAAAGTGCTAATTTTAAAGGCTTATATGCAAGTTATTTTTTTTTTTTTTACAGTAACATCCTAAAGGTTATATGGGAGTTTAATGAAAAGGTTTAAATTTACTTTAATTTAACAATAGTAAAGCATGCACATCTAAAATATAAATAACCTGATGATTAGTGAACTTACTTCTACTACCACCACCAAGAGAACTACTTTGAAACTACTTTGAATAAGTGACATTTTATGAGTTGTCAATTAATTCTTACAACTACATTTCATTGCCTTATGTCTTTTTTTTTTTTTTTAAGTTTAAAGTAAAGTTTATTGAAAAAAAATCAAGAAAATACATTAAGCAGGAGAAAAAAAATAAGAGCGTACAGCAATTACAAAGAGTGATTACAGCAGATCTTCATGTACCTTTTTCTTAAGAGTAAAAAGGAAAAAAACAATAATAAAATTAAAAATAAAGTAACCAGTCGCTATGGGCTTAGGAATTCTCGCCGCCAGAGCCCCTTCTGGGAACTAACTGCTCTGGAGAGCTTGGAATCCCCATGCCCACTTCGTTACCTAATGTGAGGAAATATTTAGAAGAAAGAGGCTAGCAAAAGGACAAAGAACATTAGAAAAGGGGAATTGTATCTAAATTACAGATGAATATTACAATAATATCATACTTAAACAATCTGTAAGTAATCAAGGAGGCGATCTGATGGATTAAACTCTCTCAAGGTAGAGTAAACCGTAGTCCATTAATCAGGACTATAACCAACTGTGTTTGATAAACAGGGGAAAACCCTGTCCCGGGATCTACCCTGAGAACAACTTTTAGGCTAATACCATGAATAATATAGAATACCGAGAGCCTGAAGAGATGATATGTAAATAAGAAGAAACTGAAGGGTGAAAGAAGAAAAGAAAGAGGAGGAGAGGAACAGAAGAGGTGAAGGGGGGGAGGGGGCCGAAGAAATTAGCTAAACGTAAAGAGTAAAGGGAAGGAAGTGCACAGGAGACCACCGGGAGAAGGAAGTTGGAGGCCGTCCAAGAAGGAACCACAATCATGACCTATCGTTTACACATACAGGGGATGTCCAATGAGGGTTGCCCAAGGTTCCCAGATAGTCTTGAATTTGTCTAGGGTATCCAGTATGGTATTGGATATCTTTTCTTGTAGCATAATCCAAGAAATTTTTTGTTTAGCCGCTCGGACAGACACTTTCGGTGATTTCCAGGACCGGGTTATAGTCATTTTAGCACCCAAGAGAATAAACTGAATCAACTTCTGGGTATGCTTGGATATTTTGGGAATGGGACCATTAAGTAGAGCAATAATTGGATCTTGTTTTAGTGCACAGCCGCATGTTCTGCGGATGAGGGAGAATATCTTATTCCAAAACATTCTGATTTTAGGGCATTCCCATAGTATGTGCAAAAGAGTGCCCCTGTGGTTGCAACCTGTATAACAAAGAGGTGATGTTTGCGGGTAGAATTTGGCTAGTCGTGAAGGTACCATATACCAGCGTGTAAGGGTTTTCAGACCCGCTTCATTTAAAGATGTGTTCACAATACCTCTGAAGGAGCGGGCAAAGTTAGAATGCCATGTGTCTAGTTCCCAGCTGAAGTCAAGGTCCCGCTCCCAGCTCGTCATGTATGCCGCTTTCTCTGTGGGTTCCGCTAGGGATGAATAAATGAGAGATATACCCCCTCTTGTGTCTAAGGCTGAAGCGCACCATTGTTCATAGGGTGTTACTGATAGGTGATTCTCACCACTCTTCCATAGCTGGTTCAAGAAATGTGATATTTGAAGAAACCTAAATTTTTCGTTTGAGGGCATTTCAAGTTTAGTAGTACAATATGTTAAAGTGAGGGGACCATTAGTGTTAAAGAATTGTCCAATCCTGTAGAGGCCTTTGTCTAGCCACCATTTAAAGGCTCGAATGTCTAAGCCAGGGGGAAAGTTGGGGTTCCTGAAGATATGTGCAAGTGGGTGCCAAGTAGAAATGAGGGGTGTTAGTTTATGGAGGGAGTCACAAAACTTCATGGAGTGAGACAGAGTGGGAGCTAGTATAGGGGGGCGTTTTTTGGGGATATTCCAAAGTAGAAAATCTAAGGTAAAATTAGGGACCGCCTCTCGTTCCATGTTCACCCAGTCTGGTTTGAATCCTTTCATGTAAATTGTGGAAAATTGACTTAACTGTGCTGCCTGATAGTACCACCATAGGTTAGGTACCCCTAGGCCTCCCTTCTTTCTGGGTCTAAATAACACCTCTTTAGAGAACCTGTGACCTTTTTTATCCCAAATAAAGCGAATGATAGCAGATTGTAAGCGTTGAACGTGCGATTTGGGGACCGGAATGGGTAGGGAGCGAAAGAGATATAGAATCCTAGGTAGAAGCGTCATTTTGACCGCGTTCACTTTGCCTAGCCATGAGAGTTTATAAAGCGACCACTGTGTCAGATCGTCAGTGAGCTTTTTGAACATAGGAAGAAAGTTATGTTTAAACATTAAGTCAATACTGGACGTGAGGTTGATGCCGAGATAAGGGATGGAGGTTGAATTCCACGAAAATGGAAATTTATTTCTTAAATTATTAACAATGTCCTGAGGGACGGAAACCTTGAGGGCGACTGATTTGGAGACATTTACTTTAAGACCGGAAGCTAGTTCAAAGTTGTGTAAAAGTTGGATTATGTTGGGGGTGGAAATTAAGGGGGATGTTATGAACAAGAGGACATCATCCGCAAATAAAGCGCTTTTGTGAGTAGAATGTCCGCACCGGACTCCATGAATGTCCGGATGATGTCTTATCGCGATGGCTAAGGATTCGATAGCCATCGTGAAGAGAAGGAGGGATAGGGGACATCCCTGCCTCGTTCCCTTCTGTATGGGGAATTTATCCGAGAGGTGTCCCTGTATTCTAACCTGTGCTTTAGGTTGGTGATATAGAGCTTCCAAAACATTAATAAAGTTTGGGCCAAGCCACCGTGTCAAATGCTTTTTGGAGATCAATGGAGAGGAGGAGGCCCTCCTGAGGGGGGCCCCCATCCAACCCCGACTTCATTAAGGAAATTGCATTTATTGCTCTCCGTATCTGGTCCGGACCCTGTCTCCCTGGTATAAACCCTACTTGGTCCTTATGTATGTAGGAACCTATAAAAGAAGCGAGTCTGTTCGATAATATTTTCGTCATGATTTTTAAGTCATTATTAATTAATGAAATAGGTCTGTAATTGCTCACTTCACTGGGGTCTTTACCCGGTTTAGGGATGACCGAGATGAGGGCCAAATTGGCGTCAGGGTCCAAAGGGGAGGATTTGCTTAAGGAGTTGAAGAGACGAGCCAGGTACGGAGAGAGGGTATCTATAAAAGTTTTGTAGTAGAAATTTGAAAACCCGTCCGGGCCTGGGGCAGAATCTTTTCTGAGCTCTTTAATGACTACTCGGATCTCGGATTCTTGAAATGGGGATTCTAAAATGGAGCGATGAGACTCAGAGATTTTGGGCAGTGTAATTTTCTCGAGAAATGCGTCTATTTTCTGTTGATAGGCTGGGCAATCGTCAGAATATAGGTTGGCATAAAATGATTGGAAAGTCGATTTTACTTGGATTTTGGGTGAGTGAACCTGACTGAGATTTTATTTTGGGTAGGGCAAAGGATCTATGTTTTGGGGTCAGTTTGGCCGCTAACTGAGGGCCAAATTTGTTCGCGCGCAAATAGAAGCTGCCACTAAGCCAATGGAGATGCTTATCCGCATTGGAGGTCAAGGCTGAGTTAAGGGACAGTCTTATAGAGTCAAGTTTAGAGAGAGTGATAGGATTGGGATTTTGTTTATGGGAATTACTAAGATCCTTGAACTCTTTCTCTAGCTTTAGGATATCTGCTTGCCGTTCTCGCTTTAATTTGGAAGAGAGTTGTATCAGTTTCCCTCTAATTACCGCTTTGTGAGCGTTCCAGAGAGTACTAGGGGAGATATCTTCAGTGTCATTGATCAAGAAATATTCTTTAATATCCTTCTCCAATAAGGTGCAGTGGACCGGGTTAGATAAGATTTTTTCATTTAGACGCCAGAGACGAGAGCCAGAGGGAGATAATGAATTGGATAATTTTAGGGTTACTAGGGAGTGATCAGACCATGGAACATCTTGGATAGAGGCGTGATTAGCAGTGTGTATAGCAGAGTTTGACATGAAAACATGGTCAATTCTGGCATAGGTCTTATGGGGAGCTGAGTAGTGTGTATAGTCCTTTGTCGTTGGATTGAGTTCCCTCCATGAATCAATAAGACCTAATGAGTGGAGAAGTCTGGCAATCTGGAGGCTCTGTTTGGGGAGCTTTTTAAAGTGGGGGATCCCTAGGTTTGATTTATCGAGGATCTGGTCAAACGTGATGTTGGAATCCCCACCCATAATCACCCTACCCTCAAAGTGAGGCAAGAGTGTGGCAAGTAAGGAGGAGAAAAATTTCGCTTGGCCCTTGTTGGGTGCATAATAGGATATAATGGTGTAGAGATTACCTTCAATTGTACCTTTGACTAGAATATATCTTCCCTCATTATCTTTGATAGTCTTAGCGTGTGAAAATGGGGTCTGTTTAGAGAATAGGACGGCTACCCCCCCTTTTTTTCTCGCCAGCGTTTGCGAGGAAAAAAGTGGGGTATTTATTGTGTAGAAACGTGGGGGAGTAATTTGGAGGAAAATGAGTTTCCTGGAGAAGAACTACATCTAGTCCTCTGGAGTTGTAACTTTGAAAGGCTTTACGCCTTTTAACGGGGGAGTTGAGCCCTTAGGTGTTGTGAGATGAAATCTTGAGAGCCTTCTGAAGAGGAGGGGAGTCAGCCATAGTCACAAGAGGGGTAAAACTGGTGCATTTGGTGTGAACCTACCTGGTTCCTAGTTGAAGCGGTTTTGAGTCTGGGAGGGGGACCTCGAAGCTGCAGCGGGGAATTCTGGATATTGATGGTCCCCTGTGCACAATCCTGAAATAAATGGAGGGAGAAAGAGAAAGAAGAGGAAAAGAGAGGAGTGATAAGAATAAAAGGAAAAAAAGAAAAAATAATTATTATGAGCAAACTACTAAATTCAAGAAAAACCAGGCTTAATACCTAGTAAACCAAGGAACTGGACTAATAAGTTCAGTTTGAATCCAAGACCCGAAAAAAAAAAAAAAAACGGGGGGTCTCAGAAAAACAAAAACAACCTCAGCCGAGGTTGTATGTCTGATGTAACCAGAAGGAAAACCCCCTTGGTCACAACAGAAGGAGTGGCAATGCTAGCCCAGCCGAGCCGCCGTGTCCCCAATACCAGGTGTGATATGGAACCTCAAAAATATGGAGAATAAATTCACTTATATGCATACCAAAAAAAAAGAAAACATAAATAGAACCTTGAACATACCCTCTAAGAGGAACAGGAATACCTCACTATATTGCAGAAAAATACCTGAACAAGGCATGCATTAAGTTTCATCTTACAAATAATCGGGGAGGGAGAGGAAAGGCGAGGAGAGGGAAATGGAGGGGGAGGAAGGGGGGGGATAGTGGGTTGGGATATGAAATTATGCCCTGGGGTCGCTAGGACCCAATGGAACAGCTAGGACAGTCCATCAAAAAGACTTGGGAGGATTTCCAGAAAAAAATAAAAAAAATGTCAGAGAATTCGGGGTTGACTTCTTCCATCTTTTCAATGAAGAGCTAAATTAAGAGAATTCGGAGAAGTATTGCTGATCTCATGGATAAGTAAGGAGATTCAAATGGGGTGTACATGATGTACACAGTTGCCCCTCAATCAAGGGGAAGGTCCTGGAGGGGAAAAAATATCAGCACAGCCCTTATAGGGTCGAACGGAGATGGGATCTTCTGGGTGGGATGGAGTCACGGTGGCGCTTCGATTGCTGTTTGTTCCAGATAGGAGTGATGGGGCTGCACGGCGGAGGCCTCTTAGAGGAGCTTGGCTTGGACGGAGGTTCCTGGGGGGGAGCTTCTTGAGTGATGAATCCTAGTCTCAGGAGTAAATGTTCACCCTCTTGGAAAGAAGAAAAGCCATATGATCTTTCTTTGTGATGAAACAGAAGGCGAAAAGGGAAGGACCAACGGTACTTAATTGATCTTTGCGAGAGGATTTCAAGAAGAGGTTTTAAGGCTCTTCTCTTTAGAATTGTGCCCTTGGAAATGTCTGCGAAGACTTGGATCTTATTTCCTTGAAAGGATAAATTATCCAGGTTCCGGGACCTTTTCATAATTTCCTCTTTGGTCTCATAATAGTGGGGTTTAACAACTATATCCTTTGGGAGACCATCCTGTCTGGGTGGTTGCAACGCTCTGTGGGCCCTGTCTATCTCAATTTATGGTTAGAGATGTCTGGGATAAGTTCATTCATGAAAAGCTTTACTGTGTCCTGAACATTAGTTACAGCCTCAGGGATGCCTCTTATGCGGAAGTTACATCTCTGATTACGATTTTCCAAATCGTCGATCTTCCCTAGCGCAATATCAAGTTGGTCCTGCAGCAATTGAATGCAGTCAGTGTTCTGATTGGTGCGTGCTGCTGTGTGGTCTACTGCTTGTTCAATCACATCAATACGAGCCCCCAAGCTCTGTAAATCGGCCTTTATAGATGTAGTAATTTGCGTGGCATTCTGAGCCAGGCCTGCAGCTAGCATATCTGAAAAGCAGTTCAGGAGTTGAGCTATGTCAGTCTGGTGGGGAGAGCTGAGAAGGGCAGCCTGCTGTGTGGCTGAGGGTGGGATTGTAGCATGCATTGTGGGAATATGCAGCATATCAGACAGGGCTCTGTTGAAGAGGGAATCTGTGCTGGTGGGGTATGCATTCTTAGGAGACTTATTACTCACAGAGGGCTCCGGTGTAGTGGTGGCAGGCTGATCATCTGCAGGGATGTCTGCAATGGAGTCTCCCTCTTCTGTGTCTCTGTGAGGGGAGGCCGCGGTCGCCATCTTGGGAGAAGTGGAGGCGAGCAGGCCGTAGGTGAGTTGCCGACTAACCGCTGTTTTCTGAGCGCGGTTCTGCATCAATAAATGTGCCCCCAACCCTCCTCTGCCGTGGGGTGACAAGCGGGAGAGGTTCCGCTAGTGATGTGTGCGTCTGGGGATCGCGGAAGGCTCGGCCGGGACGGAGCTCCCGTTCAGTGCGTCTTCCCGGAAGTCCCGCGCATGCGCACCATATGCAAGTTATTGTCATAAAAAGTGATTGGGGACCCGGGTCCTGCCCCAGTGGACATGTATCAATGCAAAAAAAAGTTTTAAAAACTGCAGTTTTTTCGGGAGCAGTGATTTTGTTAATGCTTAAAGTGAAACAATAAAAGTGAAATATTCCTTTAAATTTTGTACCTGGGGCGTGTCTATAGTATTCCTGTAAAGTGGTGCATGTTTCCTGTGTTTAGAACAGTCTGAGAGCAAAATTATATTTCTAAAAGGAAAAAAAGTCATTTAAAACTACTCGTGGCTATTAATGAATTGTCGGTCCCGACAATACACATAAAAGTAATTGAAAAAACGGCATAGGATTCCCCCACAGTCAATTACCAGACCCTTCAGGTCCGGTATGAATTTTAAGGGGAACCCCGCACCAAAATTTAAAAAAAATGGCGTGGGGGTCCGCAACCTGGCAGGCCACAGGAAAAGAGGGGGGATGAAAGAGCGCCTCCCCTCCTGAACTGTACCAGGCAACATGCCCCCAACATGGGGAGGGTGCTTTGAGGTACCCCCCAAAACACCTTGTCCCCATGTTGATGGGGACAAGGGGCCTCATCCCCACAACCCTTGCCCGGTGGTTGTGGGGGTCTGTGGGCGGGGGGCTTATCGGAATCTGGAAGCCCCCTTTAACAAGGGGACCCCCAGATCCCGGCCTCCCCCCTGTGTGAAATGGTAATGGGGTACAAATGTACCCTTAACATTTCACAAAAAAAGTGTGAAAATGGTAAAAAAACACAACACACAGCTTGGGACAAGTCCTTTATTAAAAAATAAAAAAATAAAAGTGTCCCACGAAGTCCATTCATCTTCATCTCTCACTCCAACTGACCAAAAAAAAAAAAAAGCTGCACGCCATCACTGATCTGCCTCCATCGAGGCACCCGCTGTAATGACTGGCCTCTCAGGTGACAGTTCTTTTATAACTGAGGGCGGAGCCACACGGGATGTCCTGGCTTCCTCTTAGCATCAGAGGGGGCGGGGCCACCCGGTTGCGTAACCCCACCCCTCTGACGCTACAGGAAAGTCATAGGGATGTCCCTGTGCATCAGAGGGGGTGGGGTCACCTGGTGACGTCATCATGTGGCCCCGCCCTCAGTTATAAAAGAACTGTCACCTGAGAGGCCGGTTATTACGTCGGGTGCCTCCCATGGAGGCAGATCGGTGGCAACGTGCGGCTTTTTTTTTTCTTTTTCGGTCCGTCGGAGCGAGAGAAGGAGAAGATAAATGGACCTCTTGGGACACTTTTATTTTTTTATTTTTTAATAAAGGTCTTGTCCCAAGCCATGTCTTATGTTTTTATGCCATTTTCACACTTTTTTTGTGAAATGGTAGGGGTACATTTGTACCGCATTACCATTTCACACAAGGAGGAAGGCCCGGATTCCGATAAGCTCCCCGCCCGCAGACCCCCACAACCACCGGGCAAGGGTTGTGGGGATGAGGCCCTTGTCTCCATCAACATGGGGACAAGGTGTTTGGGGGGGTACCCCAAAGCACCCTCCCCATGTTGAGGGCATGTGGCCTGGTACGGTTCAGGGGGGGGTGGCGCTATCTCATCCCCCCTCTTTTCCTGCAGCCTGCCAGGTGCTATCTCATCCCCCCTCTTTTCCTGCAGCCTGCCAGGTTGCATGCTCGGATAAGGGTCTGGTATGGATTTTTGGGGGGACTCCCACGCCATTTTTTTTAAATTTTGGTTCGGGGTTCCCCTTAATATCCATACCAGAACTGAATTGACTGTGGGGGAATCCCATGCCATTTTTTTCAATGACTTTTATGTGTATTGCTGGAACCGACAATTCTTTAGTAGCCTCGAGTAGTTTTAAATGACTTTTTTTCCTTTAGAATTTTCATTTTGCTCTCGGACTGTTCTAAACATGGGAAACATGCGCCCCTTTACAGGCATTCTATAGACACCCCCCAAGTACGAAATTTAAAGGGATATTTCACTTTTATTGTTTCACTTTAAGCATTATTAAAATCACTGCTCCCGAAAAAACGGACGTTTTTTTAAACTTTTCTTTGCATTGATACATGTCCACTGGGGCAGGACCCAGGTCCCCAAACACTTTTTTATGACAATAACTTGCTTATAAGCCTTTAAAATTAGCACTTTTGATTTCTCCCATAGACTTTTAAAGGGTGTTCCGTGGATTTCGAATTTGCCGCGAACACCCCAAATTGTTCGCTATTCGGCGAAATTATGTTCGACTCAAACATCGGGCTCATCCCTATTTAGGATTATTCAGTCATTGACCTTGCTATGGCAAAACCATTAGGGATATCTGACATATCAGTTAGTGTACTTTAAGTAAGCGGGAACTGCTGTTCTTTGCCATTGCAGGCAATGGGACAGTTCAGTGAAAGGAAACTATAGTACAGCTTCCATGGTGGATGTGGGTAATAAAGAGTGGACATAGTTGGCACTGTTGCTGAGTGTGTCTTACAGATCTGTCAGCTCTATTAACCCCTCTGCGTCAGAAGATTATGGGGCAGGGGTAGAGGGGGCCGGAGGATAAGGATCTCAGGTAATGTAGGAGCCAGAAGAACAAGGGCGAAATCCTACTTTCTGAAAGTAATGTGTTTTTCTATTTTTGTTTCACTACACTTAAAGTATTACTAAACCCAGTTCCCGGCATTCACTATATCTGGTCTCCTACAGTACACAGAACATGGAAATGCAATTATTTTAATAAATATAAACTACTAAATACCTTTTCACATCAGCAGTATATAGCAGTCTTGTGACTTCTATCAGTGTCTGGTAAAGCTTGTAGGAGGAGTTTTCATACTGTACTGAGCTGTTCTATGAGGCTGCAGGACTCCTAACCTTCTGTCTGGACAGTGCTGATTGGCCCTGTGCTGATCACATGCACTCTCCCAAGAAAAAAAAAAGCCTCTCTAGCAATACACATCAAACTGAGCATGTGCAGTCTGACTCCATAGGCTCTGTGTTATCAGGAAATGATCAGGGGACAGTGGAAAAAGGGGAGCAACAGCCTTTTTACACAATGCGGAGGATTAACCCCTTAGGTTCCACAGTGAGTATATCAAGCATGATTTGCTGCATATACAGACTGATTTTACTGTTGTGGGTTTAGTAACACTTCAAGCTTTAAAGCTAGACTCACTTTACCTAATCCCCCCCCCCCTACAATCCCCAATGCTGAGGGAACTTTTATCTACCATTCATTTTGTAACTTGGAGCCTGCACTAGTTTAGAGACTGCGCTGTCACTGCTAATTTTACACAAACAATCAGGAACCACTCTGATTTGTTCCTAATGTGATCATCATAATAGCCAATCACATAGATCACATGAGTTTGTTTACAATGCAAACTATGCAACGATGCAGCTATCACCATGCAGAGAGGCACATTGACAGCAGCAGCCTGCAACTGTTATAAAGCGTATCTATACTCAAAATGTGAAATCATATAATCATTTCCACATTTTATTTAAATTATTTCTAGCCTACCCCTATTAGTCTGAATCACCCTGAAGAGAATATGTGATTGCCTGTTGGGGGATCAGGAATGATTTTTCCCCCCACTGAAGGAAATTGGATCATGCTTTATTGTTTTTTTTTTTTGCCTTTCTCTGGATTAACTGCGGGTATAGGATTGTGTATATGGAAGTTTTCAACTTTCTAGAGATCAGCCACACATTGACTTTCTTGAATTCTGTGACACATATTCAATATGACCTGTGAGTAGGCACTGCTGTGTCACACACTTCACAGAGCCCGCCTTCTGACCTACAGAGGTACTGGGGGGAGGAGTTTCAGGAGGCGGAGTCAGTACAGGGATCACTGCTTGCAGACAGCAAGGTACCATGGGACATGTAGACATTAAAAATGGAGGAGAAGCTGCAAAGCATGCAGGGAATCCAGGACATTGTGGTAAGAGCTACCCAGCAGAAAGACAGTCACAACACAGTGTTACCAACCTCCACAGCATTTTTTTAGTGAGAAAACATGAAAACATTACTGACAGTGCACATTTTTTACTTACAATCTGAAAAATAACACAGCTCCTATTAAAAACTAACACAATTCATATTTAAACACTAGAAACATCATATGAAAAAACTCACAATGCCCATAACAAGTCATTTGCCTGCTTTATATTTAAAAAGTCAACCCAGCATGACAAATTATCAGCCCTTCATATTTACAGACAGTTGTAAACATTTTTTACAAACTGTCCATACATTTAGTGACGATTGGCAACCCTGGCACAACATGAAAGAAGATTATTATTCCAATGCTGATGTTATAAAAAGTGTATGCCCTAACCATCAAACTCCTTTAGCCTCCCTGGCGGTTTTCCCGAGTGTGGCTCGGGGTTAAAATTCAGTACCATTAGCGGTAACCCCGAGCCACACTCGGATCGCATTGCAGGATCCTGGGGCAGCGTTACTTACCTTGTCCCCGGGATCCTGCGATGTCCCCCGCAGTGTCCGAGGGCTCCGTCCTCCTCCGAAGCCTCTCCGTGCCAGGCTCCGTTCCCTGCGAGCGGCGCGACGCACGGGGCGGAGCCTGGCGGCAAATTCAAAAAATTGTAAAAACATAACACATATAGTACTGTAATCTTACAGATTACAGTACTGTATGAAATTATTTCACATCCCTTTTGTCCCCAGTGCTCTGGCCCATGCCCTGCATGCAGTTTTACATGATATACACTGTTCTTTCTGCCTGGAAACTGGAGATTGTCCATAGCAACCAAAAGTGTCCCTTTACGTCAAAAGTGGCTTTAGACCAGCTAGAAAACAGCGATAATAAATTAGAACACTTGCAGAATTGAGCGATAGTGATTGTGGGGAAATTTATTTTATTACTATTTTTTTTAATTTTTTTAATTATTTATTTTTATTTATTATATTATAATTTATGTTTTTGTGTTTCAAACTTTATCATACCCGGGATATCTACTAGACTCTGGTTTGGACAGATTTAAGTGTGTTATTGTTAAGATTTACAGACCTACAATATAAAACGCCAAATTTCCATGCAAAATAATGGTACCGCTTTCAGCACCTAAATCCAAAATAATCATACCGCCAGGGAGGTTAAAGTAATGTACAAACTGTTACAAAATAATTACTTTTTTTTTTTTTAAATATATGATGAGCTTTTACAACGTAAATCTTTGTACTTTTTTCTACATTTGAAAACTTTTAATATAAAAAAAACAAAACACGCTGTCTCCAGGTTCCTTGTGATGCTTATCATAGGTTTAAAAACTAAGGTCACATGATTGCCACAAAAATATACACAGAGTTAGTGTACGACACCCCGAGTATGAAAGGGGTTAAAGTCGTTTAGGACATTCCATACCCAAACACAAAGGCAGCTACCGAACACTTCAATCACCCGAACAAGGAACCCAAACAAATAATTCTCCCCAAGCATGAGACCAGGCTCTGTCTTGAGGTTTAAGCAGTAATCAATCTTTATTCAAACACATGTTATACAGATCCCACTTCAAAACACTTCCCCCCACCCTTGGAAAACAGGGCGGGTTAAACTGTCCAATGACAATGGACACACAGGTCAGGTGTGTTTAACTTCTCATCAGTAAACAGTCTTAACAGGGGGGCTACTGGAGGAATCCCCCCTCCCTCTTTCCTCACAGCAAGACACTTAGACATCCCATAATAGTTGAGGCAGACAGCCACAATGGACAATAGAATACAGTCGCAGCCCAACCATCATAGCAAATAGTACACAACATAATGAGACAGCACACATTATATATACATATATACAGCATTGAGTCTGACTAGTACAGATCATAGTGGGGTTCTCAGTCACCTTGTGCCCCTATTAGTGACTCCCGTCACAATGGCATATCCAGGATCCCCAGAGTCTGTGTGTCTTGGGGGACATGGACCTGAATCTAAAGTAATGCCACCTCAAGGGTCCCCAGGCATACAGCTCACAACGAGCACCGTTCTCCCAAATGCCAGGGCCCATAATCGGTAGGCAAGAGGCTGGCATTCAGTCCCCTCCAAAAGCCTCTGTCCCGGCTAGGTCTGTCACAGTTAGAAATGAGAGAAGCAATAATACAGTGCTAGCAATTCACTGATCAATTTTACCTGCTGGTTCCACAATTTGATTGTCTGGTAATGATATTGATAATCATATATATATTTTTTTTCCTGTTGCACACAGAGTTTCCCTGGAAGCCAGAGGTATGTGATATTCCAGTTCCCAATCTTTTCTATGGAAATACAGCAACGCTGAAGTGTGAGGTGTCCAATGTATTTCCCAAAGTCCTGAGTGTGAAATGGCTGAAGAAGGAGAAGGACAGTGAACAAAATTCCCTCTGTCCCAGAATGATGTGTACAATATCTCAGATCTCACACCACAGAAGCAGAAGGATAACACAGTCACATACAAAGCATGTATAAAATTTAAGCATCCATCACAGATGAGGGAGAAGAGTTTATCTGCAGGGTGGAGCATCATCTTTGAAGGAACCAGTGGATAAGAGCACAGGACCTCTTACTATAAAAGGTGCCTCAAAACAGCCAGAAATGTGTAACTGTTCTGTATATGAAGGTGAACTATGGGTAGCTAAGGGCTTGTGTCGCTGGGCTTTTGTTGCATCATACTGGCTTCTCTCCCTGAACAAGTCAATGGTAATGCAAAAACAGCTTGAAGCAGGTTGAGTAAAGCCGACCATAGAGGGTTCAAATCTCTGCCGGTGCAGCGGGGACCGGCTGAGATTCAAACCATGTTTGGGCAGGCTGAATGTACCCAAAGCTGATCGATCGATCAACCAACCTGTCAGATTTTACATGCGATTATTACTATCCCCACCCAGCCTTAGATGCACTTAGCAATAAACTCCGGGTGCCAGAAATATCATGCAACAATGGAAGGAGCACCAGAACAGTGGGGCCCATCCATACGGGGCGCAGGGGCGCCGCCCCCCCAATCCATGCGCCCAGCCCCTAATGCACATGCACACGCCCAAAAAATCAATGTCTCTAGCAATACACAGCAAACTGAGCATGTGCAGAGTGACACCAAAGGCTCTGCTCAGGAGAGGGATTGGGAACAGTAAAAAAAAAAAAAAAAGGGGAGGATCAGAGAAGACAGGATCAAACAGCCTTTTTACACAATGGCGGATTAACCCCTTAGGCTCCACAGTGAGTATACCAAGCATGCATTACTGCATATACAGACTGATTTTACTGTTGTCGGTTTAGTCACTTTAACGTCATTATACGTCCGCTGTTTGAAGAGGTGTGCTGTTCTTATGGCAGCAAATAGCTACCATAACCCCGGTATCCTCTTCTTCAGAAAGTGGTCGGCTTTCAGATAACAGTGGTCTCAGTGGCGGATTTTTTGTGTAAATATGAGGTCCGAGGTCTTTTGTCCCCAGATCTCACACTAATGCCCTGTACACACGGTCGGACATTGATCGGACATTCCGACAACAAAATCCATGGATTTTTTCCGACGGATGTTGGCTCAAACTTGTCTTGCATACACACGGGTCACACAAAGTTGTCAAAAAATTCGATCGTTCTGAACGCGGTGACGTAAAACAAGTACGTCGGGACTATAAACTGGGCAGTAGCCAATAGCTTTCATCTCTTTATTTATTCTGAGCATGCGTGGCACTTTGTGCGTCGGATTTGTGTACACACGATCGTAATCCGTTGTCGGAAAATTTTATAGCCTGCTCTCAAACTTTGTGTGTCGGAAAATCCGATGGAAAATGTCGATGGAGCCCACACACGGTCGGAATTTACGACAACACGCTCCGATCGCACATTTTTCCGTCGGAAATCCGACCGGTGTGTACAGGGCATAAGAGGTCTGTCATGCTTTTTTCTATTACAGGAAAGTTTACAAAGACAGTGTAAAATAAAAAATTATAAAGGCGCCCCGTCATATAAAAACGTGTGTTCAAACCAAACATGTGAGGTATTGCCGTGATCGCTAGAGCGAGAGCAATAATTCTAGCACTAGAACTCCTCTGTAACTCAAAACTGGTAACCTGTAGACATTTTTAAACGTCGCCCATGGAGATTTTAAGGGTCAAAGTTTGTCGCCATTCCATGAGCAGACGCAAATTTGAAGCATGGCATGTTGGGTATCAATTTACTTGGATCTTTCACAATATAAAAAAATTGGGCTAACTGTACTGTTGCCTTGTTTTTTTAATGAAAAAAAATTGTTTATTTTTCCAAAAAAAATTGCACTTGTGAGGCCGCTGTGCAAATACGAATGTGACATAAAGTATTGCAACAACTGCCATTTTATTCTCTAGGGTGTCTGAAGAAAAATATATATAATGTTTGGGGGTTCTAAGTAACTCTCTAGTAAACAAAAAATGGATTTTAACTTGTAAACATAAAATCTCAAGAGGGGGTGGAGAAAAGGAAGCGCAACCTGAGTGCAGTATTAATATAAGCATTTAATGACATAAAAAATGAACACTTACAGGAAAGACAAGTAAAAACGGCTCATCTGTGAGTAAGCAGTGTATATCTTCCTCGATTTTCAGTCCGGAAGTTGTTTCAGCGTTGTAGGGCTGCAGATGGAGGCTTGTAGCTTGTATCTCTTCCTGTGGCCGTCAGGGAGAAGCTGAGACTGGCGTGGAACGCACAGAGAAGGTGCGTGACGCACAGGTCATCCAAGGACTTCCGGGTACACTCCAGGGGGAGGGCTAACATCAAGGGAGGGTTCTGGAGGCTGGGTGTGCTTGGCTACGCGCTCGGAGCTTGCTGCTCCTTCAATAGGCCTGAAGGGGAGTGTGTCAGTGATGTGCTATTTATATGCCGGCGCTGTGGGACAACAAGGCTCAGCGTCGGCTAACAGCACATCACTGATAAGGGCTGTGAGAGGCAGTTTACTAAGACATAAAATACATGTTTGAGAACACTTAGTGGCAGATATTGATATAATCGCACTAGAATACTTAAAGGCACATAAGGGCTGATTGTAATAAAAAGTATATAACTGTAAAAATGTATATATATAAATATTATAAGAACACATATATATATAGAAAATTGATATGAGGATTGGAAAAATATAAAATATAAAATATACTTAAAATTAAAATAAAAATAAAAATTACTGATGAATAAAAGGAGAGGGGAAAGGTGCTTACAAAACGTTATTTTTATATATATGTGTATATCTATGTATACTATCATAAGATGGTGTAAGAAAAAGGGTTGAGGCGGTATATGATAGGGGGGAAGGTGTATATACACATGTGCACACACACACGCACACGCATATATATACATATATGTATACACATACATACATATATATATACACACACATCCATGTACAGTGGGCCATATAATGGTATAGGATGTGGATTGGAAGGCGAATGAGGGGGGGGGCCTGGGTTTAATTATGGGGGGGAGGGGGTTTTGTTATGGAATAACGACTGAAATGAAGGGGAAGGGGAGTGAGGGGGTGGGGAAGGGGAAATGGGGGGGGGGAGGGGGGCAGGGGTGGGACAGGAAGGGGGAAAGGAAAAAAGGGGAGGGGGGGCGGGGGACACAGGGGAAGCAGGGAGTAAGGGTAGTCCCTTGGGGGGGGGGGGGAGGGTGGCTTATAGTAGTGTGTGTACTTCTATTTCCTCGTTCAACCCACCGGGTGAAAGGGTGCCCAAAGAATAGATCCAATAGGTCTCTTGTTGGCACAGGCGTTTAAAGCGTTCAGCTGGAGGATATGTGGCGGGAATGGATTCGATGGACCCATACACTGAGGCCAGCCGTAGAACGGTCATGATGTGTAAGGAAATGTTTGGGGACGCTATGGTGGTCTCTGCCCTTTTCAATAAAGCGCCGATGTTCCCCAAACCGTGCTCTAAGTGCCCTTATGGTCCGACCAACATAAAACAACCCACAGGGACAGGTAAGGCAGTATATGACAAAGTCCGTAGAGCAATTGTAAAATTCTTTGAGGGTGTAACAAAATGTTACACCCTCAAAGAATTTTACAATTGCTCTACGGACTTTGTCATATACTGCCTTACCCCTGTGGGCTGAAACAACTTCCGGACTGAAAATCGAGGAAGATACACACTGCTTACTCACAGATGAGCCGTTTTTACTTGTCTTTCCTGTAAGTATTCATTTTTTATGTCATTAAATGCTTATATTAATACTGCACTCAGGTGGCGCTTCCTTTTCTCCACCCCCTCTTGCAATACCACAGAGCCAGCTCTCTGAGGACAGCAGCCACCTTTAGGACCAACCATCCCACTAGCCAGCCCTTCACATCTTGAACGATCAGAGACCATATTAACCCCTGGACTGCCACTACTTTGGCCATGGACTTTATGCCTGGCTAACTTTATATACCCCTAGGATTGTATGCATCTTCTGTATAAGCGCTTACAGTTATTACCGCCTTTATCTGCTTGTTATTGTTTGCTTTAACTGAGCTGCTATACTGTGCTACACTTGCTACTTACTTATTAATATTGTTTGATTATTGTACTAATATTGCTTCTATGGATCTACTCATGGCCATTGAAGACAACAAACATATTGTCTTGGAGGAACTTCTTGCCCTCTTTCCCACTCATTTTTTAAAAAAGACTGCCCCATTGCAGGCTCCAAGATCCCCATTTCAAAATTATGCACCCTTTTCAAAAAACTTGAAGACCTTATCTCCACCGCCAACCAGCAGTGGTGGGATACGTTTTTTCTGCAACTATATATTTCACATAAAATCTCCCCCAGAGTCCTGAAACAGTGCGCCTTCCTCGATCCAGATTTACACACAGAATGGGCGCATATATCCGAATTTTGCACAGCAAAATGGATGGGTATTATCACCCAACAGAGAGATAGAAAATATACAGCTCTCAAAGACAAAATTGTCAGCCTTTGTAGTACTATTTGTGACACTATTCCCCACTTACCGCACACTTGGTTTAGTATGCTTAAACGGAACACAATCAGAAATGAAGACCAGACCATTACTAATAAACTCGGTAAATTCAGAAGAGACCTATTCGATTACAACACTAACCAAATATTCAGTTGGAAAAAGAAAAAGTACCCCAGCCATAACCTAGGTTCTGGTCCTCGTCCACTCATGTCCATCCAGACCCATGGGAGCCTCTCTACATCCCATATGGCACCCAAATACATACCGCCACCTCCATCCAATATATGTCCAGATCCAGGCCAGTGTCCCACCACACTCCACACTTCCCAACTGGACCCAAGCCACTCACTCCTAAACCCAAACGCCTCAGGAATAGACAGAACAAAGCCTCTGCCGGTCCGGCTCAGGCGTCAATACTCTCTACCAATTATGACAATCCAATACAGCAACCCACCTCTGCCCAAGGTATAGATCACACCGATGTCTCTCCACACATCCCTATACCACTACTCAACTCGGAAGCAAATCCTCATAATCCTCAAGATAACTCATAAACCAATACCAATGATCACCCTAATACAACCAGTGATCCACAGCCATTAGCTTGGATAGAGAATCTTCCTCTCACACAGTTGCTTAAACCCAGATCTCCGATTGATAAAATAACCAACCTAGAAAATGATTTTTTAGTACCTACCCCCCCACTGCTCCTCACCAAAAGAAAATACGTAGAAGAGGACGGAGGGGGGGACGAGGAAGGAAGGTTAGAAAAGATGCGGAAACTGTAAAAATTTACAATCTTTCCCATACTTCCCTAACCGCATATGATACATCCCTCCTCAGTAAAGGCCTCACTTTTGCCCCCACCATGCAACCTAATAGCTTCACTTTATTCAAAGACCTCAATAAGTTTATCAGAGACCTTACAGTCCAAAGGCACTTCAATATTCAATCATCCAAACAGGCCTCCACTTCTGATATCATTCATCCCACTCCTACTACAGATTGTGATTCATGTGACAAATCAGATAGACCCGTACTTGCCCTACTGGAGGAGTTATATGCGGAGAACTTCAATGCTGACCTTGAATGGCTTACCCAACATGGTTCCACCTCACCCCCAGTTAGACATACCTCACTACGTCCCAAGTCCATCTTTAATCCAACATCGAATAAGGGCCCGTACCTACAGTCCTTTTATCAAGTAGTCTATACAGACCTCATCAAAATGTGCAACAACATCTCCAAACATACTTACACCAAATCCAACCTTTCCCCATTGGAACGCAAGGCCCTGGAACAGCTGACTCACAACAAATCCATTGTCATCAAACCAGCGGACAAAGGGGGCAGCATAGTGATTCAAGACAGAGAAGATTACATCCTTGAATCACATAGACTACTCTCGGACACAAGCACCTATGCCAGACTCCCCAGTGACCCCACATCCCAGTTCTCACTTGAAGCTGCCACACTGGTCAACAAAGCCCTTACTGATAAAATTATCTCCAAATCAGAAGCTGCATTTTTTAAAAGAAACTTCTACAAAGTCCCATACTTTTATCACTTGCCCAAAATCCATAAGGATCTCACCCATCCCCCCGGCCGTCCCATAGTAGCTGCCATGGACAGTGTCACCAGTGGGTTTTCTATATACATCGACCAATTTCTCCAACCCCTAGCGCAGAACCTCCCCTCCTACATACGGGACGGACCTCATCTACTTGATATGCTCAAACCCTATACATGGAAAAAGAACTACTGGTGGCTCTCCCTTGATGTGTCATCACTTTACACATCTATACTCCATGATGTAGGGGTTAGAGCTGTAGAGCATTTCCTGGCAAACGACCCCCTCACCAATCCCCGGCAAGCCAATTTTATACTCGTAGCCCTCGTTTTCTGCCTCCAACATAACTATTTTGAGTCAGAAGGGACACACTACCTTCAGATCAATGGTACAGCTATGGGGGCAAACTTTGCCCCCAGCTATGCGAATCTCACTATGGGATACTGGGAACATAGGTACCTCGCAGTCCACCACCCCTTTGCCACAAACATAATATATTATGGCCGATACATCGATGACATAGTGATTATCTGGGACGGTACCCTTGAAGATATTCTTACGTTTGTCCAGTACTGTAATACCAACGCCCTGGGCCTATCCATCACCTACGTGGCTGATCCCGACACTCTGGCATTCTTAGACCTTGAACTTTGCCACGATGAGGAAACCATATACGCCAAGAATTTCATCAAACCTACTGCAGGCAATTCCTTTATTCACTACACCAGTTGCCACCATCCCAGATGGGTGAACAACATCCCCCGTAGCCAGTTTTGTCGCCTTCGGAGGAATTGCACGAGAGACTCTGACTACGAAATCCACGGTCAAATCTTGTCCAAAAAATTCCAAAATAAAGGATATCCCGTCCCACTCATAGATGCAGCCTTCAACAACTACCGCAAGCCTCCCACCAGTCGTCACAACTCCTCACCTGCTGTCAAGCAACCAACCCGCTTCATCACACAATATCATGATAAACATATGAAAATGGAGAAAATATTAGAGTCCCATTGGTCTATCCTCCTGGAAGACCCTCACCTGAAAACCACAGTTGGTATCAAACCCAAAGTAACTTACAGAAGATCAAAGAACATCAAAAGCAAAATTGCCCCTAGTAAAATCAAGTCCCTCCAACCCATCCCTCCACAACCTGTCCTTATACCCCTCAGAGGGATGTATCAATGTAAAAAACCCCTTTGCCTCACCTGCCAATTCGTACACCATGGCCAGAAAACCTTCAACGTAAAAGGAAAATGTTACACCCTCAAAGAATTTTACAATTGCTCTACGGACTTTGTCATATACTGCCTTACCTGTCCCTGTGGGTTGTTTTATGTTGGTCGGACCATAAGGGCACTTAGAGCACGGTTTGGGGAACATCGGCGCTTTATTGAAAAAGGCAGAAACCACCATAGCGTCCCCAAATATTTCCTTACACATCATGACCGTTCTACGGCTGGCCTCAGTGTATGGGTCATCAAATCCATTCCCGCCACATATCCTCCAGCTGAACGCTTTAAACGCCTGTGCCAACAAGAGACCTATTGGATCTATTCTTTGGGCACCCTTTCACCCGGTGGGTTGAACGAGGAAATTGAAGTACACACACTACTATAAGCCACCCTCCCCTGCCCCCCCCCAAGGGACTACCCTTACTCCCTGCTTCCCCTGTGTCCCCTGCCCCCCCCTCCCTTTTTTCCCTTTTCCCCTTCCTGTCCCACCCCTGCCCCCCTTTCCCCCCCCATTTCCCCTTCCCCCCCCCCACTCCCCTTCCCCCTTCATTTCAGTCGTTATTCCATAACAAACCCCCCCCCATAATTAAACCCAGACCCCCCCCCCTCATTCGCCTTCCAATTCACATCCTATACCATTATATGGCCCACTGTACATGGATGTGTGTGTATATATATATGTATGTATGTGTATATATGTATATATATGTGTGTGCGTGTGTGTGCGCACATGTGTATATACACCTTCCCCCCTATCATATACCGCTCAACCCTTTTTTCTACACCATCTTTTGATAGTATACATAGATATACACATATATATAAAAATAACGTTTTGTAAGCACCTTTCCCCTCTCTTTTATTCATCATTAATTTTATTTTTAATCTTAAGTATATTTTATATTTTATATTTTTCCAATCCTCATATCAATTTTCTATATATATGTGTTCTTATAAATATTTATATATATACATTTTTACAGTTTTAACATATATGCTTTTTATTTACAATCAGCCCTTATGTGCCTTTAAGTATTTTAGTGCGATTATATCAATATCTGCCACTAAGTGTTCTCAAACATGTATTTTATGTCTTAGTAAACTGCCTCTCACAGCCCTTATCAGTGATGTGCTGTTAGCCGACGCTGAGCCTTGTTGTCCCACAGCGCCGGCATATAAATAGCACATCACTGACACACTCCCCTTCAGGCCTATTGAAGGAGCAGCAGCTCCGAGCGCGTAGCCAAGCACACCCAGCCTCCAGAACCCTCCCTTGATGTTAGCCCTCCCCCTGGAGTGTACCCGGAAGTCCTTGGATGACCTGTGCTGTCACGCACCTTCTCTGTGCGTTCCACGCCAGTCTCAGCTTCTCCCTGACGGCCACAGGAAGAGATACAAGCTACAAGCCTCCATCTGCAGCCCTACAACGCTGAAACAACTTCCGGACTGAAAATCGAGGAAGATACACACTGCTTACTCACAGATGAGCCGTTTTTACTTGTCTTTCCTGTAAGTGTTCATTTTTTATGTCATTAAATGCTTATATTAATACTGCACTCAGGTGGCGCTTCCTTTTCTCCACCCCTTCTTGCAATACCACAGAGCCAGCTCTCTGAGGACAGCAGCCACCTTTAGGACCAACCATCCCACTAGCCAGCCCTTCACATCTTGAACGATCAGAGACTATATTAACCCCTGGACTGCCACTACTTTGGCCATGGACTTTATGTCTGGCTAACTTTATATACCCCTAGGATTGTATGCATCTTCTGTATAAGCGCTTACAGTTATTACCGCCTTTATCAACATAAAATCTCAAAACGAGGCTCTGTCCTTAAAGTGGTTAAATGTGATTTTTAATCATACCAAATAACATACACCAGATAGATTATATACAAATAAAGTTTAAAAAAATGAAATGATAAATCCATTCCACCAGTGACTGAGGTCAAGTGAAAAGTGAAGTTCATTGCTAGATCTGCTAGGGGAATGGCACTGGTAACAACTAGTCCAAGGGACTATTATCAGTACACTAAATGCAGATGGATGCACAGTCCCTGTCATAGAGGAAGTCCTGCACTTAAAGTGAACACTGATTTCATTCCACCGTAAAACTCCTGATATCCCACTTTTAACATTACAATGTATACTTGGAGTGATTTTAATCTGAGTTCTGACTCAAGTAAACCTGTTTTATAATCTGGAGTACCTTTATTTATACTATATGGCCAAAGGATTGTGAACACCTGAACATCACACCTACTTTATCTTGTTGAACCTTCCAAATTCATGGCCATTAACCACTTCATCCCTGGAAGGATTTACCCCCCTTAACCTCCCTGGCGGTATGATTATGTCAGATTTTTGCGTCTCAAAGCGGTACATTGTTTTGCATAGAAATTTGGCGTTTTATATTGTAGTGTTCTAATTTACTATCGCTGTTTTCTAGCTGGTCTAAAACCACTTTTGACGTAAAGGGACACTTTTTGGTTGCTATGGACAATCTCAAGTTTCCAGGCAGAAAGAACAGTATATATAATATAAAACTGCATGCAGGGCACTGGACAAATCACTAGGCACAAAAGGCATGTGAAATAATTACATACAGTAATGTAATCTGTGTGAAATTGTGAATTTTCTATTTTTTTAATTTGCCGCCGGGCTCCGCCACTGTGCGTTGCGACGCTCACAGGGAACGGAGCCTGGCACACAGAGGCATCAGGCGGAGGACAGAGCCCGCAGACACAGCGGGGGGACATTGCAGGATCCTGGGGACAAGGTAAGTACACTGCACCAGGATCCTGCAATGCAATCCCGAGTGTGGCTCGGGCTTACCGCTAATGATACTGAAATTTAACCCCGAGCCACACTCAGGAAAACCAGCAGGGAGGTTAATGACCAGGCCATTTTTTTGCGATATGGCACTGCGTTATTTTAACTGACAATTGCGCGGTCATGTGACGCTGTACCCAAATAAATTTGGTGTCCTTTTTTTCTCACAAACAGGCCCCTTTCACAGTGGGGCGGTAGGGGCATCGGCGGTAAAACGCCGCTATTTTTAGTGCAATAACGCCTGCAAACCGCCCCAGTGTGAAAGGGGCCATAGAGCTTTCTTTTGGTGGTATTTGATCACCTCTACATTTTTTATTCTTGCGCTATAAACAAAAAAAGACCATTTTGAAAAGAAAAACTTTCTGCTATAAAACCAATCCAATCAAAAAAATTTAAAAAATCGAACTCCTTCATCAATTTAGGCCAATATGTATTCTGCTACATATTTTTGGTGAAAAAAAAATCCCAATAAGCGTATATTGATTGGTTTGTGCAAAAGTTATCGCGTCTACAAACTACGGGATATATTTATTTATTTATTCATTTACTAGTAATGGCAGCGATCAGCGACATTGCAACAGACATTCTGACACAATTTGGGGACCAGTGAAACTAATACAGTGATCAGTGCTAAAAATATACACTGTCACTGTACTAATGACACTGGCTGGGAAGGGGTTAACATCAGGGGCGATCAAAGGGTTAAATGTGTGCCTGACCAGTGCTTTACTATACTGTGTGATGTGCTTTTACTAAAGGAAGAGATGGATCGTAGTCCCTGCTTTGCAGAGACACATGATCAATACCTTCCCTCCTGTCAGAATCTGCCTTGTTTACATATGTAGACCACCATTCTGCCTCTCTGCTGGATGATCGGGGGATGCCAGCGGACATTGAGTTTGCGGTACCCTCCGATTGGCTCTTGCTGTGTGTAATCACAGAGGGAGGGAGTCTTTGGTGGTGCACAGTCACGCCCCATACCCGGAAGTTCAGAACCATGTATAGGTGATCCTGCGCAGGGCTGTCACCCTGTAGCGCTTGAACTGTTTTATTGTGGTCAGCAAGTGGTTATTTTCTATGTGTACAGCATATAACTACTATATTTTGTGCAAATGGTCTCTTAAAACTGAACTACTAGCAAGCAACTAATTACACAGTGGAATTAACATATGTGTAAGCTTTTTTTACCTACAATATTTATATTGTGTGTATATATATATTATAATATATTATATATATATTTTTTTTTCTTTAAATGTGTATTTAAACCCCAACAATGTACTTCTCTTATATTCTCCCCTCCCTACTCTAAAACTAACAATAAAAAGTTTGACTATACATATACTTGTGAACATATATAATTACATTAATGTGGTATTTTCATTTAGAATTACAATTAACTTTTTTCCATTACTGCAGCAGAGATGCCGACCTTCAGTATTAACAACATATACGGTCCCCAGACATGGTACAATGGGGAAAAAGTCACTTTGTACTGTGGTGCCTCATACTGTATGGAGAACACCAAGGCCATATGGAGGGTGACAGAAAAGGGTGGAACAAATGCATGCAAATATGCGGCCGCTCGGCGCCAAGGCCCACCCGCCGAGAGGCCACATGTTTTTGTGCAGCCAGCGCCAAGAGGTTAAGATAACAAAAATATTACAAACATTCTTTTTGGGAGGCAAACAAAGCTTATACACTAAGTTCTTTTTCTGTGACGTTGAAATAAATAACAAACAAAGCACATGAAAAACAAAATGGGGAGAAATTATTAAAAAAAGGTTTTTTTTTCTATTGTAATCAGTGCTAAAAAAAAAAAAAAGTAGTTTTGCTGTACATAATAGTGTACATTTTATTCTACAATTTGTCCCATTTAAAATGATGCTAAAATAATGTTTCGTCTACAAAGCTGTTCTGTTTATATGACACTGTAAAAAAATAAAAAGATAAGTAATGATGGTAAAAATATAAAAAAAAAGTAAAAAAAAAAAGTTAGAAAAAAGTAATAAATAAGACATTGAGAAGAAAGTCAGCAGGAAAATAACAGCAAAGAGGGAAGGTGAGGAAGCAGTTAAAGAGGAGGTACGCCGATTAATTAATTTTTTTTAATTCAGCAGCTACAAATAAAAATAAGGACACTTACCTGTCCAGGGCGCCCACGATGTCAGCATCCGAGGCTGAACCGCCCCTCGGTCCTCAGATGCTGCCGCCACCATCTTCAGTAAGGGAATCTGGAAGTGAACTTTCTGGTTCCCTACTGCGCATGCGCAAATCGCGCTGCGCAATCCGAATGGTCCCTGCTGTCTCTGTGACCCGTGTGTCTCCCAGCAGACAGCGGAGGCCGGAAGTGGCGTAGACCCCCGTGGGGATGTATGCCTGGAATTTGGTGCAAATACCTGTTTTATACAAGTTTTTGCACCCCCCTCCCCCATGAAAGGTGCCAAATGTGACACCGGAGGGGGAGGGTTCTGAAAAGCAGAAATTTTATTTTTGTGTGGAACTCCGCTTTAATTACTGTCGACTGATTAGGGTCAACTAATGGTTTATAATGGGTCAAATACATTTTATTGAAAATAATTGATGTTATGTGCAGATCAAAGTCACTCATTTGATTTACATATGAATGAGTTAGTAAATACAAGGAAATAATACATCGTTACATTGTATTTACTCCCAGATGTTTTGTAATTGTCGTTTTACACAATAGAGGCTGCATTTTGAAAGGCACTCCTGCTGTTTAATACAAAGCAAATCCTGGTTGCCATTTTGACAGCCGGTAATAGCTGTAGGAGGAGCAGCGGCAGGGGGAGAGGAACTGGACATAAGCAATGCATTCTAGAAACGTATTTGAATAATTTTAGGACATATATCTTAAGTTCAAAATGTTTAAGTGGTTAAGAAAAAGTCAGAAGTGGCATCTGCGGGAGGCACAGGCAGTCCTGAAAGCAAGGAAATGTTCAGAACAGTAAACAGATTGGGGGAATATATTGCTGGCCAGAACCATCCAAAACCCGGGAAGGGTAATACTTTGTACTTTTGTTTACCTTCTTAATTATCACTTTATCCACTTGACCTCTGGAAGAATTACCCCTCCTTCGTGACCAGGCCATTTTTTGCCATATGTCCCTTTCTCTGTCTCAAAAGTGAGACATCAGGGGTATATTTAGAGTTTGTGGATTTATAAGAGGTTGAGAGCAATAGAAGGGAGTTTTCTGAGTTAAAGTACTCATAAAGCTAAAGGCAAAACTTTTTTTGTTTTGGATAGATTGGAGAGAAGTTAGGACCCCTATCGGTTTTTAATTGTGGTCTGTGTCCCCGTTAGGGAGATTCAGTCTTTTTATTTGTCCATTTTACCATATCACCAAGAGTGAATGTGAAGGAAAATCATAAGTGTTGGGTTGCCCCAAGTGTTGGGTTGCCATCAGATCCATTGGAGACACTAGTTCTGGTGACTTATTTTGTTTAGGGGACTTTCTTCTCACTTTCTGTTTTAGCTATGTGATCGGAAGTGATGGGAATTCTCCCCAATGGCACACAGATTTTGTACTCTATCATTACTCAATATAGAAAAAAAGTTTTTTGTCCTAAAACCTTAGTTAGCGGGAGCAAAACATACATTGTAAAGCTTTTATTTTTTAAGCCTGTTTTCATTTAGCTACATAAAATGGATTTTTATATCATTTAGGAGCACTTTTAATGTATGGACGTAGGTCAATGACAGATTTTAAAGGGGATGACCCAAACAGAGCACATAACTATTTCTAACAATTAGTATACTGTAAAGTTAAGGGAGGTCTGTTTTTTTAGTCCACACAGTACTGAAGCTTGATGACCCTACATCAAAAAACAAAGTATAGTGGTATCTGCCCATATGTATCAAGTTTTAGGAAGACAATTAGAAAAGTGATTATAATGCACTATGATTGGAATCATTTCTTGCTCTTTTTCTTTCAGCAAAGCCCACAGTGTCTGATCCTTTAAAACTGTCTTTGACTGATTCTGAAGATGTTTTGTGCTCCCTGGATATAGAAAAATTTTACCCAAGAAATATCCAGATCAAATGGAATGACACAGAGACTTCAGATCGTGGCAAAATATCTCAAAACGATGACAGAACATACACAATTAACAGTAAATATAAACTTCCTGGGAACTTCTTCAGTCATCCAGACTCTGTGGTGAGGGTGTCCTGGAAACACGACTCCATGGAGGACTGGGAGAGCAGAGAGATGTCTGTGCTGGATAAAGGTACCAAGAATGATCAGATCCAGAATTTACTAAATAGAAATGAACCGGGATTGTCAGTGAATAATTATGCAATCATATGAGAAGCTTTAGGATGAGCCGAGCACCCCCCAGTTCGGTTCACAACAGAACATGCGAACAGGAAAAAAATTTGAACGCGCGAATACCGTAAAAAGTCTATGGGACACGAACATGAAAAATCAAAAGTGCTAATTTTAAAGGCTTATATGCAAGTTATTGTCATAAAAAGTGTTTGGGGACCCGGGTCTTGCCCCAGGGGACATGTATCAATGCAAAAAAAAGTTTTAAAAACGGCCGTTTTTTCAGGAGCAGTGATTTTGTTAATGCTTAAAGTGAAACAATAAAAGTGAAATATTCCTTTAAATTTCGTACCTGGGGGGTGTCTATAGTATTCCTGTAAAGTGGTGCATGTTTCCTGTGTTTAGAACAGTCCAAGAGCAAAATTATATTTCTAAAGGAAAAAAAGTCATTTAAAACTACTCGTGGCTATTAATGAATTGTCGGTCCCGGCAATACGCATAAAAGTCATTGAAAAAAACGGCATGGGATTCCCCCACAGTCAATTACCAGACCCTTCAGGTCCAGTATGAATTTTAAAGGGGAACCTTTTAAAGGGGAAAATTTAAAAAAAATGGTGTGGGGGTCCCCCCACAAATACATACCAGACCCTTATCCGAGCATGCAACCTGGCAGGCCGGAGGAAAAGAGGGGGGATGAGAGAGCGCCTCCCCTCCTGAACCGTACCAGGCCACATGCCCCCAACATGGGGAGGGTGCCCCCGCCTCATCCCTTGCCCGGCGGTTGTGGGGGTCTGCGGGCGGGGGGCTTATCGGAATCTGGAAGCCCCCTTTAACAAGGGGACCCCCAGATCCCGCCCCCCCCCGTGTGAAATGGTAATGGGGTACAAATGTACCCTTACCATTTCACAAAAAAAGTGTAAACATGGTAAAAAAACACAAGACACGGCTTGGGACAAGTCCTTTATTAAAAAATAAAAAAATTAAAGTGTCCCACGATGTAGATTCATCTTCTTCTCTCGCTCCAACGGACTGAAAAAGAAAAAAAAAAAGCCGCACGCCATCACTGATCTGCCTCCATGGGAGGCACCCGCTGTAATGACTGGCCTCTCAGGTGACAGTTCTTTTATAACTGAGGGCGGGCCACACGGGACGTCCCCGGCTTCCTCTTTGCATCAGAGGGGGCGGGGCCACCCAGTTGCGTAACCCCACCCCCCTCTGACGCTACGGGAAAGCCATAGGGATGTCCCTGTGTGTCAGAGGGGGTGGGGTCACCCGGCGATGTCATCATGTGGCCCCGCCCTCAGTTATAAAAGAACTGTCACCTGAGAGGCCGGTCATTACGGCGGGTGCCTCCCATGGAGGCAGATCGGTGGCGACGTGTGGCTTTTTTTTTCTTTTTCGGTCCGTCGGAGCGAGAGAAGAAGAAGATGAATGGACCTTGTGGGACACTTATTTTTTTATTTTTTAATAAAGGTCTTGTCCCAAGCCGTGTCTTATGTTTTTATGCCATTTTCACACTTTTTTTGTGAAATGGTAGGGATAAATTTGTACCCCGTTACCATTTCACACAAGGGGGAAGGCCCAGGATTTGAGGGTCCCCTTGTTAAAGGGGGCTTCCGTATTCCGATAAGCCCCCCGCCCACAGACCCCCACAACCACCGGGCAAGGGTTGGGGGGATGAGGCCCTTGTCCCCATCAACATGGGGACAAGGTGTTTTGGGGGCTACCCCAAAGCACCCTCCCCATGTTGAGGGCATGTAGCCTGGTACGGTTCAGGAGGGGGGGCGCTCTCTCATCCCCCCTCTTTTCCTGCAGGCTGCCAGATTGCGTTCTCGGATAAGGGTCTGGTATGGATTTTTGGGGGGACCCCCACGCCATTTTTTTAAAATTTTGGTTCGGGGTTCCCGTTAATATCCATACCAGAACCAAATTGACTGTGGGGGAATCCCATGCCGTTTTTTTCAATGACTTTTATGTGTATTGCCGGGACCGACAACTCTTTAGTAGCCTCGAGTAGTTTTAAATGACTTTTTTTCCTTTAGAAATGTCATTTTGCTCTCGGACTGTTCTAAACACGGGAAACATGCGCCCCTTTACAGGCATACTATAGACACCCCCCAAGTACGAAATTTAAAGGAATATTTCACTTTTATTTTTTCTTTAAGCATTATTAAAATCACTGCTCCCGAAAAAACTGACGTTTTTAAAACTTTTTTTTGCATTGATACATGTCCACTGGGGCAGGACCCGGGTCCCCAAACACTGTTTATGACAATATCATGCATATAAGCCTTTAAAATTAGCACTTTTGATTTCTCCCATAGACTTTTAAAGGGTGTTCCGCGGCTTTCGAATTTGCCGCGAACACCCCAAATTGTTCGCTATTCGGCGAACAGGCGAACACCCGATGTTCAAGTCGAACTTACGTTCGACTCGAACATCGGGCTCATCCCTATATAGGATTATTCAGTCATTGCAAATGTTATAAAGCGTATCTATACTCAAAATGCGAAATCATATAATCATTTCCACATTTTATTTAAATTATTTCTAGCCTACTCCTATTAGTCTGAATCACCCTGAAGAGAATATGTGATTGCCTGTTGGGGGATCAGGAATGATTTTTTCCCCCACTGAAGCAAATTGGATTATGCTTTATTGTTTTTTTTTTTTGCCTTTCTCTGGATGAACTGTGGGTATAAGATTGTGTATATGGAAGTTTTCAACTTTCTAAAGATCAGCCACACATTGACTTTCTTGAATTCTGTGACACATATTCAATATGACCTGTGAGTAGGCACTGCTGTGTCACACATTTCACAGAGCCCGCCTTCTGACCTACAGAGGTACTGGGGGGAGGAGTTTCAGGAAGCGGAGTCAGTACAGGGATCACTGCTTGCAGACAGCAAGGTACCATGGGACATGTAGACATTAAAAATGGAGGAGAAGCTGCAAAGCATGCAGGGAATCCAGGACATTGTGGTAAGAGCTACCCAGCAGATAGACAGTCACAACACAGTGTTACCAACCTCCACAGCATTTTTTTTTACTAAGAAAACATGACAAAATTACTGACAGTCAGGGGCGTTGCTAGGTTTCAAAAAGACCAGGGGCTTCAGCTCGAAGTCAGAGCCCGCACCGGGGGTAGTGGTGGGGTTGTATG